>NC_036646.1:887800-945128 GCF_002806865.2 Cucurbita pepo subsp. pepo
CCCCCCCACACCCAAACACATATCAACACCAATTCCACATGATGTCCAATCAGCAGTTATCTGAAGGGTTTAAATTTCAGGTTTTGACACTTCAGGCGTCAAATTTAACATCCGAAGATCTGACCATGACGGTTCTTGCTCCATCTTCATCCTCTTATCCATCCGTCATTTCATTGAATTCCTCATCATCATCACCTATGAGTCGATACTGGGTTTTAAATGAAGTTGCTGGTGAGAAGTATAGTACATCACTGGAAAGGCCGAGATCAATCCCTGTTGCATCTGACAATCAAAGACACAATGTTGATTTTGGAGGCCGGCCAATTCCTTTTGAAGAACTATCTTCTCCCATGTCAGATATCATACCAAGTGCTGGTTTAGGTTGCTCGCATTTGTGCCTCCAGAGTAGAATTCCATTAGGGTAATAAACAATTCCTTTCTCACCGTATCAATAGTTTTCCCAGCACTCATTGTTTGCTTGGTCTCTGCAGATGTATTCCTTCTCAATCCACAACTACCATCAAACTTGAGCTACTTCCCTTGACTGATGGCATAATTACTCTTGAAACGTTACAGATTAATATCAAGGAAAAAGGTAATGATTGTCATTATTTTATTTTCTATGCTCTCTTCAATTATGTATTTACTGTGTCCCATCAAAGAAAATTTATTTACCTACTGTGATAAGAAGCTAAATGGTTCTGCTCAAGTATCTATTGTCCCTTCAATCAATTAAAAGATTAATAATAATAATAATAATTCTTAAGTGAGCTCCATACTAAAATTGAGAATCATTTCCCTAGATTTTTGTCCCTCCTTAAAAGGAATATGGAATCATTCTCATTTCCCTTTTTCCCAACGAACAGATTTTTTCCCTCTCATGATTTTATTTGTTTCGATAATTCAAATTTTATTTCTATGCCTTACATTAGGGAATAATATCTTCATTCTTATTATGCGCAAGATCATAGATATTGTTCTTATTGTGCCATTCTTCATGCTCATTAATTTTTCATGTAGATTCATTCGCATTCTCGTTTGCATTAACTTGTCATGATCTTTTTTAAAGTTCTTAAGTAGAAATTCCTTTAATCATTTTGGTGTGACAGGTGTTACGTATATCCCCGAGCACCCACTGAAAATAAATGCGACTTCCAGCATTTCTTCTGCGATTATTTAAGATGGTTCCTAGTATTTCACATTTAATCTCGAGCACTGCAAGGGCCCATCCAAGGCCCGCCCTTTCGGCCATTCTTGAATCAGAATTTTTATGGTTTCTAGGCCAATCAACGACCATTCGCGCTCGTTTGCCTTCTCTTTGAGTGTGCTTGATATACCCATATCAATCTATCTTGGATATATAGCTTTTAGTTGTGTGTTGTAAGTTGTGTATCCCTCGTCTTGGAAATGGAATCGATGTACATCCTGGAATCTCAAAATATATACCTGTTTCACTTCTTTTTTTTTTTGATTGTGCTTCTAGGTTACTGCACCCAGAAAACAGTGGAGAAACTGTGAATCTGCAACTTTTTCTGTGGCTGCTTTTTGATACATTAGATTGTAAGCTTCTATTCTTGCATCTATTAAAACCGAAGTCCTTTTCAGATATTCTGTTCCTGAATCTAAACATAATGCTTAACGACACTGTCATTATGCCTCCTTTTCATCCTTTCTCTAACATGTAATGGTGCCTATGAACTGTCCAACAGGACGTTTTCTGCGCGGAGCAATCATCCAAAATAGACCACACAAAATTAAGCCAACTTCACTGGACAGGTCTAGTCTAAGTTTCAGAATTGAATTATTGATGCTGTTCTTGATATTTATTGGATATTATTTGACTTTATTAGTTGAAAATAAATCTATTTAAATTCAATAAAAAAATATTATAAAATTCATGTCTTTCTCTTTTCTTAGAAACAAAATATTACAAATATGCTTCAATGTGTGATTGCTTGTGCTATGGTTAAAGCTAGTGATTTGAAATTTGTAGTTGATAGAGGAAATTTGTTGATTTTAAGCAGGAAAGGAAAAAAAATGTCTCTTTAGGCCTGCCCACTACCAACCTCAACATGTCGGGATATTTGGACACCCACCTAGCACCCGCTTCACTTACACAATTAGTGTAGTGGGAAGTGGGAAGCTGGAAGCTACTTGCTTGAAAGAGCTAAAAGCACCCCCCTCTTGAACCTGAACCTCTATTTCCTTACCTTGTTGAAGGTTGTTGAAGGAGGTAAGGCAATTTCGGCTCCTCTCCTTCTCGGGTCGAGTTGCTTCACTCCTCTCTATCTTAACTTGAACTAATGTTACTCCATAAGTATAGTTTAGGTTCAAGGAAAAGTAGTGTAGAAAGTAGTGCATAGTGTTACTCCATTGGTCCCCTTGCTATGGTGATGAAAGTTCTTTGTCATAGGCTAGAAAAGCTTTGGAGGGCTTGATGGTCTAGTTTTTCTCCACACCTTTTGACTTTTATATCTAATACTCACATATGCCAAGCCCCTAGTGAAGAGAGTACAATAACACATTATTCCCTCCTATATGTAGAAAGAGACTGTGGGAAACAACTAAAATCAACGTTTCCAAGATATTTTGAACTAGGTGTTTAAAATGCTCGACAGAGGACTATCACTTCTCTACTGCAAATTGAGTATCTGCAGTCAAACATGATAGAATACTCTTTACAACCAATAAGTTTATGATATTTTATTTGATGATGTACCATTCTCGTTAAATAGATATTTCTTAAACCCTACGTGTTACTCTATTCAAACCCATTTTCTAAAAATTTCATCTTTATTCTTCAATTGGTGATCTTTTTATGCGACATACCCGGGAGTAGTTCAACTTTTCACTTTATAAATAGAGCCTTTCTTTGAAGTGATATAAAAATTTTCTCGGTCATCAATTATATTTCATTGCTACAATCATTTTGACAAAGATTAAGACTATTTTTAGTTGAATTATTTGAATGATATCATTTATTGTCATATGAATTTGACTAAAATTAGAACATCCCATTCTTTTGAAAGATATTGCCACATAATTCAAATATTTTTTTTAACATATGAGAAATAATTGATAGTGTCCAAAATTGTTTACAACAAAATAGAGAATATAAACACCAAAATTGATTTTATGACATTAATTTATTCACTTAATTAATTTTATTTTACGTTAAAAATAGACCCCACAAGTTTTTTTTTTTTTTTTTTTTTTTTACAGCAATTATTTGATTCTTAATCTAAGAAAATAATTTTAAAAAGAAATAATAATAATAATAATAATAATAATCTACATATAAAATACCGGTACCCTTTTTTGGCATCATAAGTTATAAATTAAAATATATTATCATGTCATGGATGTGTCATTTTCATAGTGTTATTATATAAACTTTAATCAAAATAATTTACTACAACGAGCTATTATTGTCTAAAATTAAATTAAAAAATAATTAGTTTTAATCAATAAATTTAAATTTAAATCTAGAATGACGAAAGTCAAACTATGTGGTGCACGTTTATGCTTCAAAAGTCAATCATTTATTCTTTGAATTTGCATTAAGTCTTTTTAAATAATTTTAATTATATTTTAAATTTATCATCAAACAACATACTTCAAATAAGTAGCCTTAAATGAACCAATTTATGAATTTATAAAAGGTAATTTTAGGTAAAATTAGATTATTTAATATCATTAATTAAAATAAATAAAAAATCCACTCAAATATTTTTAATATTCACAATTTTTAGCTTAAAAATAATGTGAAAAATAATGAATTTAAAAGTATTGATAAAAATATAATATATTTTTTTTCTAATATCAAAATAATTTCTCTCTGACAAAGACATTCACAAATTGACAATTTATTTAATTACATTACATATAATTAGTAAACTGAGTCAAATAGTTTTTTTGAAAATGAATTAAAATTATAAAATGTTTATTTTGAAAATAATAAAAAAAATTAATGTCCAAATCATAATATCCTTTGTGTCAACAAAATTAGATCGATCAATAAAAAGCTTGAAATGATTGGGGCTGGGCTCTATTATTGTAATTTAGGGCGGAGGGTGGGGTAGGGGTAGAATCGGTCTTTCACATATTATTATTATTTTTTTAATTTTCCAGAAAAAAATAAAATAGAGGGAAAATTGAAAAGAGGTGCGTGCAAGACACCGAATAATTTGACGTGCGCATTCAAATCCGCCCACGAAGGCAGACACGTCAACATCCATGTGGGGCCATGGTCATCTTCTCTCTCATGCCCGTACTGCCCGATTTTCCCACTTTCGATTTGCCCGAAATGTTTGGTCCATTCTTATTTGGCACCCCGGGCCACGGTCAGCTGACACGACCGGCAGTTTGGTCACTGCCCGTTTCCCCGGGCAGCTACGCTAACTTTTGTCCAGTCTTTGATTCCATTGGAAAATGGGAAAAAATAAAAATAAAAAAAAAAAAATAAAGGAAAAAAAAGGAGGAGAGAGAATTGAATATTTTTTGGAAAATAAATTTCTTTTTCTTATCTATATTTTAAATTAATTAATTAAATTTCTTTTTGTGTATAAAATTTATAACTTTACCAGCTTAAAACTAATCTAGTTGTTCTTGTTGGAGAACCCATCTTGGGGATAGTCTCGATTTTTTAGGCGCAGAGATTTGTAAGGTTAAGCTGTGAGGAACTTGGTGTATCATTGTCTGTTGATGAAGGAGGAGGAGATTTGTTTATGACCTCATTCTAGTCGATTGAATTTCGCCTTCTGAAGGGTTTCTTATGGAATTCATCGATTTCTATACGATCTGGTAATCTTCTTCTCAAGAACTGGATGTTTTCCTCTTTTTTGCCCCAAGTGAAACGAGGTAAATTTGAGTGATCTTGTGGTAGTCTTCACTTTCGTTGTTTCGAAGCCAAGTTGAAGTAGCGACTCGAGAAGGTAAGGCACTGGATGGTGTTTCGGATTCGGGGGGTTTTATGCGATTATCTGTGTTCTTTTGGGTAGTTGAGCTATGGAGGTAATCGCTGAAGATGGGAAAGTTGTGTCTCGGGTAGTGACCGAATCGAAGGGGGCAAAGAAGCAGAAGAACAACAAAGAACAGGTTGAAACTGTGGAAGAGGAAACTGGCTGTTGGATTGCTCTGAGGATTTTTCGTAGCTGCATTTCTTCGAGATCCAAAGTTGATAGTTCGATTAGTGGGACTAGTATTAACTATGGTAATCACTTATGTTCTTGTCATATTCTCTGTAGTTCGCTTTCTGGCTTAAACCTTAGATTCATTGTTTTCTGGGATTTCCTGTAATTTCTAATTTGGTCCATGTTCTTTAAGGCTCTCATTTTGTTTGTTTTGATTTGTGAACATTTTACTGATGTCAGCATCCGTACTTGAAATCATTGAACAATGCGAGTTCTTAATCTCGCATTATCGTTAATTGACCCTCACTTATGGATATGAGTAGATGATTATTAAGTTTAGGAAAGTTGTTAAGGTAGTCCTGAGCATAAGTCATGGGGGATTTATTGCTTCAAACCAGAAAATGGATCTTGAAGCTCTTCTGAGCATATTGTGAGACTTATCTGGTAAAGCTTCAGTAGAAAGCAGGAAGAGTTTTCTTGAACGCAGCCTTTACCTTATGAACCAGGAAGGATCTTCTAGACTTATGAAACCCCCTGTTGCAAATGCAGACCAATTATAATCTTCGAACCAGGAACGATGCATACTGACTGGTGATATTTTGGGTTGACAATGGTTTGGATGTTCGTGGAAATAGTCGTGAGAGGTATGGTGCATCGTAATCTTCGAAAGGTTGTAGATGGTGGGTAAGTTACTGATTGTTTATAGGGATGGGGAATTTATTCGTTATTTCTCAAGTAATGGAAGGTCGAAGTCAACTGAACATATAGACTTGGAAACATTTTAATGGAGGTTTTGAGTTCATTGTTGTGCTTCAAGTTTATATTATATTGAGTATTTTTCTAACCTTTTGTCTTTTAAGAAAATTGAAGTTTCCTAATTAATGGTCTTTTTGTGTCAGCTGAAAGCAAGTCTACGGTGGATTCGAGTAGAGACCAGCCGACGCCTCAAGAGATATCTTCTACAAATACAAGTATGAGTAATGCAGAGAGTAATTCATCCACTTCCAAACTAGAAGAGGAACTTAAAATATCTCCTCATCTACGGAAATTTTCATTCAATGATCTTAAGTTGGCGACAAGGAACTTCAGACCGGAGAGTCTTCTTGGTGAGGGCGGTTTTGGTTGTGTTTTTAAGGGTTGGGTTGAAGAAAACGGAACTGCTCCAGTTAAACCTGGCACAGGACTCACTGTTGCTGTTAAAACGCTCAACCATGATGGTCTTCAAGGCCATAAAGAGTGGATGGTTTGAAGCTTCTCTGATCTGTTGTCTTTTTATATGTATATTTTAGAGTTTACATTTTTCATCCTGTATGGATGGTAGGAAAATAACCATATGTTCTATTTTCTAATCGATGCGCCGTGTTATGTGGCAGGCTGAGGTGAATTTTCTTAGTGATCTCAAACATCCCAACTTGGTCAAACTTATCGGTTACTGCAACGAAGATGATCAAAGACTGCTTGTATATGAGTTCATGCCCAGAGGAAGCCTGGAGAATCATCTTTTCCGGAGTATGTAACTTCCTTTCTTATGATAAAATTGTCCATTCCATCCATCCTGTAGTTTTTGGGTAAATAGTGCATTCTTTGAGTCTCTAAGTCCATGGCTTATGATTTCGGGTCTGTTAACTAGTTGATTAGCTAAGTCTTAGGTGTTTAGAGATTGATCCATGGCTTCTGTTCCTCACTTGTAAAACTCTACATCATATGCAGGATCTCTACCACTTCCGTGGTCTATTAGGATGAAAATTGCACTAGGTGCTGCCAAGGGTCTTGCTTTTCTTCACGAAGAAGCGAAAAGGCCGGTTATATATCGTGATTTCAAAACATCCAACATCCTATTAGACGCCGTATGTGACAGAAACTATGGTTATAATATGTTTTTATTCATTATGTATCTTCCTGACAATATCACTCTTTTAGGAATACAATGCCAAGCTTTCTGATTTCGGACTTGCAAAAGATGGCCCCGATGGAGATAAAACCCATGTCTCTACTCGTGTGATGGGAACGTATGGCTATGCAGCTCCAGAATACGTAATGACTGGTGAGTTTTAGAACATTCAATCTTTTTTAGTAAGTATAACGTGTTGTGATTTACATTCTTGTCACTCGTCAATTCTCTTGCCCATATGCCCCCATGGCACGCAACGCTCGGATTAAAATTGTAGAATTTGGAAGTCTGGATATGTGTTATCTTGTTAGTCTACTAGTACCTGTTCATTCTCTTGGTGATTGTTCGTTTTGGTCTGATAAGTGCCCCTATGGCAGGACATCTTACATCAAGGAGTGATGTGTATAGTTTCGGAGTCGTTCTTCTTGAAATGTTAACTGGCAGAAGATCCATGGACAAAAACCGTCCTAACGGTGAACATAATCTTGTCGAGTGGGCACGGCCATACCTAGGAGAGAAAAAGAGATTCTACCGTTTGATAGACCCTAGGCTTGAAGGGCATTTCTCAATAAAAGGTGCTCAAAAGGCAGTACAATTGGCTGCTCAATGCCTTAGCCGAGATCAAAAGGTCAGACCCTTAATGAGTGAAGTTGTTGAAGCCTTGAAGCCTCTCCCAAACCTCAAGGACATGGCAAGTTCATCTTATTATTTTCAGACAATGCAAGCCGACCGTGTCCGATCGAGCCCAATGGCGAGAAATGGCTACCACACAGCTGCAGGACCAGTTCCGAAGAACGGGCAGCAACTACGCAGCCATTCAATCGCCAATGGATCTCATGCTTCTCCATATCATCATCAGCAGCAACCCCATCCATCTCCAAAACCCAATGTCAAACCCTGAAACTTGGGTTGTTTGGTAATTAATCAGTAATTATCTAGTTGTGTTAACCCATCTCATTTTGTCAATCAGTAGTTTTCCCCCCCTTCTACCTCAGTATAGATAGATGTTTATTTTGCAAACAGCATTTGCTGGTGGATCATTGAAAATGCTACTGATAGACATGTCTGCTCTATCACCACCTTGTTAAAATGGGAAACCTGGCAGAAGAGTGTACCATAGCAGATGAATTTTGTTCATCATTTTCAATGTCATATTATTTTGAGAAAGAACAGAAAGAACTCCATATCCTTTTCCTCTTCATTTTTGTGGGTCAAGACCTTTCATTTTAGTGAAAGCTACCTGTGAGCTTCCAACCATTCACCTTGGTTGTGGAGGGTAACGAAACATTCCTTATAAACGTGTCTAAACTTCTCCCTAGTAGACGTGTTTTAAAAACTTTGAGGGAAAGTCTAAAGAGGACAATATCCGCTAGCGGTAGGCTTGAGCCATTACAAATGGTATTAGAGCTAGACACTGTGCGGTGTGTCAGCGATGACGCTGGCCTCTAAGGAAGGTAGATTATGAGATCCCACATTGATTGGAGAGGAGAACGAAGCATTTCTTATAGGAGTGTGGAAACCTCTTCCTAGTAGACACGTTTTAAAAACTTTGAGAGAAACTTCGAAGGGAAAAATTTAAAGAGGACAATATCTATTAGAGGTGGGCATGGGCCGTTACCGTAGATCTTAACTTGGATGATCAAGTTGAACTAAGAAAAAAGAACTTTGGAGCACCATATAAGCCTGATGATTGAATCAAGGGGTTTGACTGCTAAAAGTTATTGGAATAAGGATTCATTTGTTGTTGGAATCATCGTGGAGATTGAATGGCTTCTCATCTGGTTTATATATTATATAACTTATTGACATGTGTGTTCTTACGCCATATCCACTTTCTCAATGCATACACCAACCGATCGAGAAAGCAGAGGTATGCAGCTATGGACAAAATATTATCATAAAATACAAGATTGTGGGTGGCCGACGGTGAACCGAAAGGTCCCGAACCGTTCGGAATCCGCCGCGTGGACGGCAGAGAAAAGAATCCATCATTAGAAACAACTGAAAAGACCTGACCCATTTCGGCAAATTCTGATTCAGTCGAAGCTTTTGAGTGAAAATGGGTTACCTAATTCGCACAGTTCCTCCACTATGGCGCTGAGTAATTGCTTCAATGATGAGGAGAATGACGCGGAGTGTGTGCGGTCTGATCTGTCTTTGATTTCCACTTGGGATTCACTGTTACTCAGTTCCAATTTTCCATTTGTCACCACAAATTCACTCGCTAAGAGCGAAGATTTCTCCGAAAGCTTCTGGGTTTTCACGGTGCAGGTAAGGTGTTTGTTGTATGTCCTGTTTCCTTTCTTCAGCCTACGGATATCACTGTAGTGTTCTCAATGCTTTCTGAAATCTTGGGTCGTATATCTTTTCTATGTCAATCTTCTCAGGAGGATCAGAAACTAAGCTCATGATCATTCATTAGTTGGATTCTGGTCTTGAATTGCTCCTATGAAGATGATGATCGTCCTTCCCAGCTGCTGGCTTGGAACATGGAGCAGCCATTTGCTTGCTCCAAGTTCAATGAAGTGATTCAACCTGGCATCTGGGGAACTTGATACAGGACACTTCTCTTATCTGCAGCAGCCTGAGATTCATTCTGAAACAAGGACAAGGGTTGGCTTCTTTGAATTTGCAGCTATAAGAGGTGTGTTTTTCTTTTCAAAGCAAGAAACATTCATGTTCTAGGTTTCAAGGTTACTAAAGTTACTCGTTGTGAGCTAAATTGATTGTAGATCAACGGTAATTAACATATACTCAAGTTAAAATTTTATAAGCTATTTGATCACACGAAAGCTTTTGTTTGTTGCTTCGTTGAATTGTGCAGCCAAAAGAGCTCGGTTCTTCTTTCGAAAGCAAGAAACCTTCGTGTTCTATGTTTCAAAGTTACTAAAGTTATTTGTTGTGAGCTAAATCAACCGTAGATCAACCGTAATTAACATGTACTCGAAATTAGTCCGGTCCTTGGCTTTAGTGTTGTGAAATGGGTCAAAGAAGTTTTTTTTTTTTTTTTTTTTTTTTTTTTTTTTTTTTTTTTTTTTTTTTTTTTTTTTTTTTNATTCACAAAAGAAAAGTGCTGAATGAAATTCGGCCATATGAAAGGTATATTTATTTATTTATTTATTTATTTATTATTATTATTTTAAAAAAGAAAAAAGCTATAATTATTTATTATTATTGTTATTTTAAAAAAGAAAAAAGCTATATTTATTCTGATAAATAAACATTGAAAAATTACGAGGAAAAAGACTTAGTAATCAATGTTCATTTTACTTTATATTTAAGACTTTCAAATTCTCGACGATTTTTATTCAAACATAAACTTTATATTATGTTTATTATTATTTTTAATTCGAGTAAGAATTTGAATCTTTCGATCTAAAAAGAATATTTTAATCATTAAATTACGTTTAAATTCACTATAATAACCGACCAAATATCGAGTAATTATTGAAATTTAGATATTTAATGTTCTTTCACTTGTTTTATTTTATATTTAAAATGTAGTTTTACCTTTTTGCCCTTGCTCATTAATTTGTGGAACTAACTATTTTCTAAAAAAACATTATCTTCCAAATACTTAACTAAAAAACTTTTGCACTTTTTTACCTAAAAAAAAAAATGATTTGATGATGAGATAACTAAAACTAAGAATATTACCTAAAATTTTTAAAACCCTACTTTTTATATAATAAAAAAAACCCATTTTTGGGGATTTTGTGAAAAAAAAATTGGATTTTAAATTTTGGGTTCATATGCACGTAGGTGAAGAGTGAAGTGACGTTCCAAATTTTTTTTTACCGAAAGGGTATTATAGTCATTTTCATTTCAATCAACGGCTATTAAAACATTTTATGAAAAGGAGTCATTTATGTAAGACAAGGCGCTTTCTAGCCCTTACCCTTCACATCAATATTATAAAGAGTAATAAAGTTACCTAATTTTACTTTTCAAAAATAAAATTTGATCTCAATAATATACCTAATATTTTTCCATATTAGAAAATTATAAATACCCATAATAAAATGAGATTTTTTAATAATTATTTTACCATTTTCTGAATAAATAAATAAATAAATAAGATTTCCAGATGTTCAACAATTCAACAATTGCAGAGTGATAGATTGAACTATCGACATTTATAATGATAATCGACGTCTTATCCACCGAGCTAACCTCAAATATGAATTGAATGTGCTGTGATAGAAAAAAAAAAAAAAAACTAAAAAAATGTGACATAAAACAAATCTAAATCTTAGGATATGACATATATAAAAAATCTCACTATTTCTTAGATTCGTGAACCTAGTTTAAGTTAGAGAGACCGAGAACATTTTATAAAACTCACCCTCGATATAAAAAGACTCTTGCAACTTTTGTGTAAATCCATCAAAGACAGTATCGGTGTGAGATCTCACTAAAAAATCTCTCGTTGGTACACGCGTTTTAAAATCTTGAGGAGAAGGCTATACGAAAAAGTTAAAAAATGACAATATCTATTAGGGGTGGACTTGCACGGTTATAATCTAATACAGATGATTATTATGAGCGTGGTCTGAGACGTTTCAAAATTTAACAAAATAGGGTGAAACATATCTTTTACCAAATTGATAGGGAAAAAGAGAGAATTTGGAAGGAAATAAATAAAGAAAAAAAAGAAGAAATGAATTTGAACTATTTTGATATGTTTTCTTTTGTAGACCGCAAAATAAGTACAATTCTTCACCGCCCCGGATATTTTGCTAAATCTGCAAACAACCCGCCAGAGTTGCCTAATTACATGAACCCACCCCAATTAAAACTACTTTATCTATTTCTGCCCCTAATTATAATATAAAAAACTAACCATGCACGTTTCGTTTCGTTGAAAAAGGCAAATTTAGATACTTCACGTCAAGGTCCTTGTACTTTTTCAATTTCATTGATTTTGATCTTTATTTTTCCAAATTTTCATTTTAACCCCTATATTTTAAAAATCTTTTAATACGAATTTATAAATACATTTTAAGGAATTTAATCAGCATCGAAAAAATAAAAAATAAATAAAAGGACCTAACTGATCAATTAAAATTAATAAATATTTTTTAAAAATATTAAATTTATTTATTTTCAAATTAAAATCTATTTTAATTAACAAATATCGTCCACTCTTGTCATTTATCTTCAATCTCTTTCTCGTTTCGTTTTCGTTCTTCTCTCTCTTCTGTTCTTCGTTCAATTTTTTTTTTTTTTTTAATTTAATTTTTTTGATTTTTTTGATTTTTGGGTCTGCGGTAGAGAGGAAGTGGTAGCAGGGGGATCATGTCGACCATTGTACTCGATCCTCTTCTCTATCACTGCGGGAAAGGGAAACAGAGATTCCAACGCTGTCCTAAATTCAATCCGCTCAAATCCTGTTCTTCCTTTACTTACTGTACCAATAAGCTTCTTTACCGTGGCCGAAGGACCTTTTTCAATCGGAATTCTTGTAGGCTTCCTGTTCTTAGAGCTAGCTCAACTAATGCGGGTCTCCTTGAACCCTTTGAATCGACGGATGTTTTGCTCACGGAGACGTTCTTTGTTAAGCGTACTGAAAAGGTATATGGATTATATCTTATGATATGGGATTGTTTTTGTTTTTCTTCTCATTGTTCTTCTGGTTTTATTTGTGGGATCTGTTTTGTTGCTGCTGGGAAGTGCATTTCCCTTTTGGTTCCTTAGTTTTTCACTCTCGGGATGGGAGTTTTTTTGTTTACGTTTGCTTGTTTAACTTGATTTCCCTGAGTTTGAGAGTTGGTTGTTGATTTGAGCTTGTAGTTGGAGGGGAAGATCTCCGTCGGACTAGCACAGGGAAAGAACCAGAATCAGTGGGAGCTTACTATTGGATGTAACCTTTCTGGGAAATGGATTCTTCATTGGGGTGTGTCCTTAATCGATGATAGTGGCAGGTATTTCTCGTTTTGATCCATAACTTGAAAAAAATTTATGCTGAGTTTTTTTTTTTTTGTTGATGCCTTGCCTTCATCTAAAATGGGTTGAATGAATGAACCTTGCAGCGAATGGGATCAACCTCCTAAAGAAATGATACCCTCTGGTTCAATACCGATCAAAGTATGTTAATTTAATCTCTTGATTTCAGTGTCTAGGCTGCTCTAGCATAACCTGCGAAAGTGTATTAACAATTATATTTTCAGGATTATGCTATTGAGACACCATTGAAAAAATCATCCTCGTCTGCTTTGGGAGATGCTGTTCATGAAGTGAAGATAGACCTTGTCCCTGACAAAGCAATTGCAGCTATAAATTTTGTTTTGAAGGTTGTTATTTTCAGTATTTAACAATTGAAGACGTGTCCTATACCACTTTGGTCGTTGATCGTGTTCGTTTCTAATATTGCAAGTCCTTTTGGTGAATGGGACTTCTTACTTTTGGTAGTGCAGGATGAAGAAACTGGAACTTGGTATCAGCACAAAGGGAGAGATTTCAAGGTGCCTCTTTTAGGCTACCATGGTGGTGATGGCAATATAGTTGGAACGAAAAAGGGCTTGAACTTATGGCCAGGTTGGGATGTCCTTAATAATATATAATGTTTCTTTTAATTTGGCTATGCACAGCTATATATACTAAGTGATTTCCTTCAATGTATACATCTTAGAGTATCAAATTAGAAAGTAGTGCCTCTGATCTGCTTGAAGTTACGTCTGAGTTCTATTTCTTGCTTCCACTGTGCACTATAGGGAATTTTATTAGTTTGTAGGGTATGATTTTGGATTGCCTGCCTCACTTCCAGTTTCCCTGGTGTTTCTCTCATTCTTTCAGCTATTGTCTATCTCACGCTGGTGAGATGTTTATATTTACTCAATTGTAGGGGCTTTGGGTCAGCTATCCAACCTCATTGTTAAACCAGAACCAAATTCTAAAGGTCAAGAAAGCAGTGGTGAATCTGGAGATACAAAGGAGAAGAATTATTTGGAAGGATTCTACGAAGAGCTGCCTATTGTAAAAGAAGTGGCTGTTGATAACTCGGTCAGTGTTACAGTCAGGAAGTGTCCCGAAACAACCAAATATGTTTTGTATTTGGAAACTGATGTACCTGGAGATGTTACTGTTCATTGGGGAGCGTGCAGAGATGAGACTAGGAAATGGGAGATTCCAGCTGCTCCTCATCCTCCAGAAACAACAGTGTTCAAGAAAAAGGCCTTGCGTACCCCACTACAGGTTCAGTGCAATTTTTTTCCCCTGAAATTTGAGTCAAACTGATTGCAAACTCATCACTGCTTATTTTGTTTATTAAGCCATCTAAAAACCATTGCATTGTCGTCCATTTTGTGAGAAAAGAGTTCATTACAAGTATATCTTTTAAAATTCATTAGAGTATTCCATATTTTAAACATTCTATGCACACATGTACTTTTCAAATCTTCATGTTTGGATTTTGTTAAAATGCTTAAGTTTTGATTTCCAGTCAAGAATACTGTATTTTTCATTATTATGAAATACCCCGTTTGCAGCCGAAAAAAGACGGGAAGGGAAGTTGTGGAATTTTCACCGTGGAAGAAGAATTTGGAGGTTTTCTTTTTGTTCTCAAGCAGAATGAGAATTCTTGGTTAAACAACCAGGGAGAGGACTTCTACATCCCCTTCTCAAGCTCTGGTAACATGCCTGTTCAAAAGAAACAGATCAAATTAGAAGATACAGGAGTATCTATAAAATCTGGAGAAGGATCTGAGGGAGTTTCTGTCACTGCTTATACTGTTGGAATTATCAAGGAGATAAGAAACTTGGTTACTGACATTTCTTCTCAGAAGACTCCAAAGAAAAAAACCAAAGAAGCACAAGAAAGCATTCTTCAGGAAATTGAAAAATTGGCTGCTGAAGCCTATAGTATTTTCAGAAGTTCTACTCCGACTTTTACAGAGGAAATACTTGAGACTCCTAAACCTGTAGAACCACCTGTACAAATTTCCTCTGGCACGGGTTCAGGTTTTGAAATATTGTGCCAAGGGTTTAATTGGGAATCTCACAAGTCCGGAAGATGGTACGTGGAACTTAAAGAGAAAGCAGCAGAATTATCATCCCTTGGCTTCACCGTGTTATGGCTGCCACCTCCAACGGAATCTGTGTCACCAGAGGGGTACATGCCAAAGGACTTGTATAATTTAAATTCCAGGTAATTTATAAAAAATAATATAGCTTTACGACATGATAATTTCCATATGGGTTTCTATGATTTTATTTCTTATGTGGAAACATGTAGAACCTTCTTTTAATCCACTCCTAGATTTGCATTGTCACTTGTTAAGCAGCAATTATCCAATGATGAAATTGTCGTTTCATCTCATGCATGGAGTCTAGAGAAATTTTCTCTAGTGATCAGAGAATTTTACTCCTTCCCCTCATATTTAATAAATTGAAAAATAAAAGACATCATCGTTACGGGTAGGATCTTAAATGTTTATATTTGTCAACTCTACTTTCTTCATTTCAGATATGGTAACATTGATGAGCTAAAGGATGTTGTGAAGACATTCCATGATGTTGGGATAAAGGTTCTTGGTGATGTTGTCCTAAATCATCGTTGTGCACAATTTCAAAATCAAAATGGTATTTGGAATATATTTGGTGGTCGCTTAAATTGGGATGATCGTGCAATAGTTTCAGATGATCCTCATTTTCAGGTTTGATTTTCTTTTTGTCCTCTCAGATGCTTGCAGTTTAGTTTGTATCTAATTTTCCACTTATATTTTATGAAATATTTCATGATGAAATGAAAATAAAAGGAACACGAGGTAAATGTGATCATTGAAATGAAAAAAAACAGCACTAGACCCTGCCCAGATGTGTAAATGTGATCATTGGACTTTTTAATATACTGCCTCGTTTAATAACATAGAGATGTCGACTTCATTTAAATATTTACATTCTTTTTATTAATTTTGGTTACTTGGACAACAAAATTGCTTATTCATTTTTTCATGTCCTGTGTAGGGTAGGGGCAACAAAAGTAGTGGAGACAACTTCCATGCTGCTCCTAACATTGATCATTCACAAGATTTTGTGAGAAATGATATCAAGGAGTGGTTGTGCTGGTTAAGGTTAATTCCCCGGTCAACCCTTGTTTCGACTGAACTATTAATTTCTGTGGAACTTCTTTTTTGGTTTTTTAGTCCTCTATGTGAAGACCTTATCATATTTAAATATGAACGTTTTGTAGAGTCTATAAAGTAGCGTGACATGATAATAAATGGATATTGTGGTGAAAAAAGGCTTTGGACTTAGCCTAGAGGTCTCAAGTTAAATGGCCTCTCATTGCGTACGCTGCTTTCTGTGATGTAACCCTTGAGACTCTTTTTTGTATTGCTTAGTGCTGGTATGATTAAATATAATTCCTCTCTTTGAACTTGTTGAACATAAAAATCTATGGTCATTTTCTAACGAAATGGTAAATGAACCAAATAAATGACGTGTTTGAATTAAGTTCACCCATGAGGGCTCCTAGATCTCTTTAATTCTTAGAATTGATCAGAATATTTACCACAATGACCGGGTGTGGTTCTTTTCAATATTTTTTTTTTAATGTTTGCTCCTTGAAATGAAACCACGAAGCTATCTGCATCAGGAAGGGGAAAAAACATGGAGCTATCTTTAAATTATCAATTGGTGGATTTCATTCTGGTTGTTTTAATGAAGTGCTCGATGTTCTTAACTTCTATGATTTGCTGATATGCACATCCTCATTACTATCCCGTTTAATTTGAAAGTCTCTTTTTCACCTTGCTTTTAAGAATTAGAGGCGTGTTTTTTATGCATATGCTTTTGGCTGTTGACATGCAGAAAGGAAATTGGGTATGATGGGTGGAGGCTTGATTTTGTCAGAGGATTCTGGGGTGGTTATGTGAAGGATTACTTGGATGCCAGTGAACCTTACTTTGCTGTTGGCGAATACTGGGATTCCCTTAGCTATACGTATGGTGAGATGGATCATAATCAAGATGCTCATAGACAGAGAATTGTTGACTGGATAAATGCTACTAATGGGACTGCTGGAGCATTTGATGTTACTACCAAAGGGATTCTTCATTCTGTAAGCTTTCATTTAATTATCTGGGTGTCAAATCTGTGGAAGATGTTTCCTGAGCTTATTCACAATCTAACTTGTTATTATACTCGCAAGATGTCAGATCCCACATGGGTTGGGGAGGAGAATGAAACATTCTTTATTAAAGGTGTGGAAACCTCCCTCTAGTAGACACGTTTTAAAATCGTGGTATTAGAGTTGGACACCGGTGGTGTACCAGTGAGAACACTAAGTCTCGAAGGGGGTGGATCGTGAGTTCTCACATCGGTTGGGGAGGAGAACAAAACCTTCTTTATAAGGGTGTAGAAACCTCTCCCTAGTAGACGCGTTTTAAAACCTTGAGGGGAAACCTGAAAGGGAAAGTCCAAAGAGAACAATATCTACTAGCGGTAGGCTTGAGCTGTTACACAAGAAAACGAATTGTTATTATATTTCATAATATCTGTTTTCTCCTAGTAGTATCTGTTTTCAATGTCTGATGGATTCAATTACAAAAATCATATTTTTGTTCGTTTGATGCAGTAGTTCTTCAGGTTGCAGTATTACCGTAAAATTCTTGATGATGCAAGAATTTTTTCTTGCTACTCTTAGAACGTCTTATAACCAGTTGGAAAATATCTTTTATAGGCACTTCAGAGATGTGAATATTGGCGATTATCAGATCAGAAAGGAAAGCCTCCAGGAGTTGTTGGATGGTGGCCTTCTCGTGCTGTTACCTTTATAGAGAACCATGACACTGGATCTACTCAGGTTTAGGCATCTTTCCATAAGAACTAATTTATGGCATTTAAAACTGAAACTGGTTGGGTGAAACCTTCATTCGAGATGCTCTCTGATGTTTTACTCTTAATATCGTTAAACTGATCGTCATTATCGATTCCTATGATTTTCTGTACATTGCCTTATGCCATGTAGAATCTGCAATTTTCAGCAAATGTTATGCTGTTTTCTGATTTGTAGGGTCATTGGAGATTTCCTGGTGGAAAGGAAATGCAAGGGTATGCTTACATCCTGACTCATCCAGGGACACCATCAGTATTCTTTGACCACATTCTCTCCCATTACAAATCTGAAATTGCAGCACTTATT
The DNA here is from genome assembly GCF_002806865.2 of Cucurbita pepo subsp. pepo. Taxonomy (NCBI): domain Eukaryota; kingdom Viridiplantae; phylum Streptophyta; class Magnoliopsida; order Cucurbitales; family Cucurbitaceae; genus Cucurbita; species Cucurbita pepo. The sequence continues at coordinate 905,967 of NC_036646.1, forward strand.
ACTCTCAGACAACGAAATAAAGTTAATTGCCGGAGTGCAGTAAGTATACATGACATTTTATGTGTTCTTATTACTTCAAAAGTTTGAAGAACTTAAGGATTTGGAAACAGAATGCACTTCAGATTGAACATTGGCAGTTTCTTTGACTTTAGTTTCTTAGAAATTATTCGTTGGTCGCAAGACCCCGAAATTCCGATTGGCCTATGCCTTTACAGACCAAGAACAAATAAGCCTATGTTTTAATTACTTTGTACTACTTCAGGTCAAAATTCAGAAGGCAGAAAGGGATGTCTATGCAGCCACCATTGATGATAAGGTTGCAGTGAAGATCGGTCCAGGCCATTTCGAACCTCCTAGCGTATCCGGTGGATGGTCGTTAGTTATCGAAGGAAACGATTACAAGGTTTGGGAAGTGTCGAAGTAAATTCTGGTGAGTCCCAAAATTTAGACAATAAGCAAATTGTATGAGACTTTGTGATTGTTGGATAAAGCTCATGTAAATTGTTCCAGAAGGCTGATTGTGGATAGTAGATTTATAGTACTGTTTTATATGTATACATATTCATTGGCTCTTAGAGAAGCATTCATTGAGGATGCTGTTAATGTTATTGTAAAAGCTTGAACGATTGATGGCTTAGCTTTGTATAAACTCTTCAGCAGGTTATAATAATACACAAGAAGCTTTGGGTGATGCATTTGCACCCACCCTTTTGATTCTTGAAATTGTGTAATTACTATATGAAATGTCGATCTCTGAACTTTATAATGAACAGAAATGGAAGAAAATAGAAAAGTAGCCTTCTTAAAATAAAAGGTATAATTTATAAGAAAAATATTATCTTGAGAACCTGCCTTGGTGGTTGGGAACACAATTCTACATTGGTTGGGGAGAAAAATAAAATACTCTAAATATCCTAGCAGACAACGTTTTAAAGCCTTGAGAGGAAAGCCCAAAGAGGTAGTAGACAGCGTTTTAAAGCCTTGAGAGAAAAGCCCAAAGAGGATAATATCTGCTAGCAGTGTTCCTGACCTGTTACAAATGGTATTAGAGCCAGGCACCGGACAAAAGCCCAAAGAGGATAATATCTGCTAGCGGTGTTCCTGACCTGTTACAAATGGTATCAAAGCCAGGCACCGGACAAAAGCCCAAAGAGGATAATATCTGCTAGCGGTGTTCCTGACCTGTTACAAATGGTATCAAAGCTAGGCACCGGACAATGACCTGTTACAAATGGTATCAGAGCCAGGCACCGGACAATGACCTGTTACAAATGGTATCAGAGCCAGGCACCGGACAATGTGCCAGCCTTCTCGCTGTTCTCCAAAAAGGGTAGATACGATGCAATGTGCCAGTAAGGACGCTGGGCCCCAAAGGGGTAGATTTAGTGGGTCCCACATCGAATTGGAGAAAGGAACGAGTGCCAACAAGGACGCTGAGCCCCGAAAGAGGGTGGATTGTGATATCCCACATTGGTTGGGGAGGAGAACAAAACACCATTTATAAGAGTGAAAATCACACATTTTAAAGCCTTGAGGGGAAGCTCCAAAGGATCGAATTAGAGAAAGGAACAAGTGCCAACGAGAACGCTGAGCCCCGAAAGGGAGTGGATTGTGATGTCCCACATTAGTTGGGGAGGAGAACAAAACACCATTTATAAAGGTGTGGAAATCAAGCATTTTAAAGCTTTGAGGGGAAGCTCCAAAGGGAAAGCCCAAAGAGGACGGCTGGTATAATCTATAAGAAAATTAATTTATAAGAAAAATATTATCTTGTAAGTACATTATAAATTCCAACCTAGATTAAGGACGTTATGAACTGGGGGAAAAGAGGGCTGCAAAAAAGGAAGGGATGAAGCAGTAAACAGTGATTCAAAAGAAAAAACGAACAAAAAGAAGTGAATTTACAGGGCAAAATCTTGTTCCACGACCCTTACATATCATTGATTTTTTAGAATCTGGAAGTATAGTTATTGAATCTCTCAATAGAGTTTATTCGTGTGAAGAAGTAATATCACACAGCAAAACGTCCTATCATTGCAAGCCATTTTAATCACTGCCAACTTAAACTACTCAGAAATTTGAAGAAAAATAGAGTAATATCATTCAGGAGAACGTTAAAAGAACGTCTCCTTGGAATATGTGTAAGATATACACAACTTGAACAAATATGTAGATGATGGTAGAATCAACACGGGAGGGTCAGGGTGCACCGCAGACAATGTCTCACTACCCATTAACATCTAGCTGATGAGGCCCTGCAAATTGGTAAAACAAATACAAATATTAAATGATCGCCAACAAAGCATGGCACGCAGTCGTTTTTATAAGATTGTTTGGGGAAATTAAAAAAATATAGTAAAAACTTCTAAAATTAGAAAACTAAAAATAAAAGCCATATAGTAGAAAAGTCAATCTAACACAGGCAGGGTAACATTCAAACTAGCACGATTCGGAAAAGCGGACATCTAGGTGGACAAGGCAGGTATGGAATGTGGTGTTTGTCATTTTAAATTCAGATTTCTCAAAGTATAAAGAGAAGACTCCAATTTTAAACAACATTGTTGCACATTAGTGAGCATCAATCACTTCTTCCACATGCATATACTGATGATATGAAAACGGGGGAAGGATCAAGATGGAAGCAAAAGTTTTCGAACCTGAGCAGGGCTCTTGGTTGGTCTTCTGTAAAATCTCGTGAGAGTGTATCGGTAAGTTCTTTAAGACCCTGAAAGAATAATTGTGGCACTTACAAACCAGTATAATATAATAAATATTAAATGATATTTAAGACAGGTAAATAAATCACTTATACGTGTTGATACCCTAAAAAATATCCCCCCACATAAGAATCACCTCTATCTCACATCCAAAACCAATACAAGGGCACTTACTCCAGCATGCCTGATTCTTTTTCAGTAAACTTAAGAAACAAGGACATAGGACATATGGTGCTTCGGCAATAAAAATTATGCAATACTATGAAGGAATAATTGTTTCATGCTTAGAAGGGCCCGAACCAGCAAGTTTCAACGGTATTAGGTGTCATTGAGGAGAAAATCGCTTAAATTATCACATACAAATTGCAAAAGTACTTCGTAATTAAAAAAAAAAAAAAAAAAAAAAAAAAATCACGTTATACACATTCCCCCTTCAACCAATAGGGGATGCTGCATAATACATACCTTTAGATTAGGAGTCTCCAGATGCGTCAGCAGACCCTGAGTTTTACCTGGAAGTTTAAGCTGGTTCTGCAAGTAACGGGATGGATAATGGATGCAAATATTAGTGACATAGGAAAGCATGACGTGAAGAATCGGACACTACATGTTACATGAGCTCAAAGAATTGAAATTAATAAGAAATGGAAATGATTGAGCTAAGTAGTTACAAATTGATCAACAGATATATGATAAATGCCAAAAATAAAAGACATATAATCTCAGGAGTCTTCCCACCAATGAACATAATTAGAGTCACAGGACCCAATTATTGAGAGAAAATTGAAACAATCTAATCGCATTTAAATGGGCATAGTTGAGTTGTTCAGAATTCAATTAGGGCTAATTTGAATAAGTAATGAATTCAACCTTGAGATCTTCAGGCATTTTCGCTTGCTTTCCATCAACAAAGTTGCACAAGTACAATACACCAACATTTGCAAGTTCCTGATAACAACGGATCATAATAAGCAAAGTTTCCAATCTCTTTTTTCTGATAAGAAACAAAAGAATATATTGATTGAGAAAGAATAATAATAGTAGAAACTATTTTTCTATAATAAAAAAAAACCATGTCAGGAAATGAGAACAACTATGGGAAACCTCCCTATTCTAAATATATAGTCGACATTGCAACCAATTTACTATATTTGGTTGGAGACTCACCTATTACAGTAGGTAAGACCAGTCAAATGACAAAATTAGCAATATTATAATCCCTAAAATAAAATTAAAAAAAAAAAAAGAATTTCTCACCTGCTTATATTCAAGAGAAGATAGTTTCCCGTCCTGAGAAGGAGAAGAGATGCAATATGGTTATTAATGCTCAAGTGAAAAGGATACACCATAAACAGATTCTTTCAATGTCATATCCCTGTTAGTAAATACGAATTCTAAAGAATTTCTCCAATCACTTATCAAAATTGAAAACCACAAGCAATTATTGAAAAAAAAACCTGATTTGACATGTCCGTGCAATAACTGTAAAATTAACGGCATGGTAAACAATGCAATAAATGGATCAGGTCACTTTCACTGAAAACTCACCAAACCAGAAACCATGTTTTGCAACTGGCCCAAGTCAAAGTCAATGCCAGAAAGAGATTTTTGAACTCCCGCTACCTGTTCCACCAATTTTAACCATATCAAGATATCATGTAAATGTTTCCAAATATTTCACAGAATGCACCTCCTATCCCTTCATGAGAATGGAATTTTGAACTTTCTACATTTATACAAAGATAAGAAAGCAGCCTTAGCTTGCCTTTATTTCAGATCATATTAAATGGAAGTTATTAATATTTCTCTGAGGCGAGGTACTGCAAATTACTGAGAAAAGAAGTGAATAATGATGGGTTATTGCAGTTGCAACAAAGTAAGAGGTTTTAAAAATGTAGATAAGAAAATACGTATTATAATGCTAAGAAAGAAGAAAAATCGGCATTTTCAGCAGTTAAAGTTTCTTCAAATCAAGATAAATTTAGAGCACCATGAAAGTTCATGGAGCCATTGATTTGACAGAAACAGAGCACTAGCACATGCTTATACCATAGACCAAAATGTCTGTTTACTAAAACCTGCACGTGCCATAAAACTCCAAACTCAAGTGTTACAGAGCTGCAAAATCAATCACTTACATCTTCTTTAATCAATTTTGATAGTTCATTCTGCTTCAAAACCTTGTCATCTAAGTTCTCAATCCGCTGTGTCAAATGCCTCTTTGTTGCCTATTTCAACAAAAGAAATGGGTAAAAATTGTCAACATATTCCTTAACCATTGATACAACCATTTGATAATTTCCAACACCAATAAAAGAGTCGTTGACTTTACAGAGACAACAAACTCTCAATAATCACAATCTCACAGGAAGCAAACAAACAAACCCTAAAAAATGGTTGCTTCCTGGATTGCTCTGCAGGAACAGTCATTCAGAACCTTTGGTCACTAACCTGACCAGATAAACATTGGGGCAATTTTTCTCCGTAACACAATTTATTCAGGGTTGAATGAAATAAACCAGCACTAAGATAAAAATAAATAAATAAATAAGCTTTAAAAAGTGTACATAACTAAGCTCAATTACACATTATATACAGCAGGCAAAAGAAAAGGAATTGGTAAATATCTGTAATATCTGAAATATGGATCAAGCATTGATATGCAGAAATGTGCAACACTAGATCAAGGATATAAGTATATCATAGTGGATAAAACATGAGATCTACAACAAAGATATGAGAAGCACATGCCAACTTCTTGAAAGTAATGAATAAGAAAAAAGAATAGAAGTTATTTAAAGAATAGAAGTTGANAATAACACTACGACATGAGCCATATCTATGCTTTTTCCCCTCTAAATATAACAAAGCTGAAGAGCATACTAGAGCAGACTTACAGCAAGGGCCTCCGATACATGCTCCAGATGTTTAGTTAAGTTTGAGACAGCATTGGCCATATTGCGCTTTGTAACATACATAAGGTCTGAGAATGAAAATCCCTGCTCAAACAGAAAGAATAAACAAGATATGAATTATGAAAAAAAATAAAAGTAATGACAAAACAACCAATGTGAAATAATATGGAGCACGTTTTTTAACAAGTTAAATAAAATACCTTTTAAAAGTCAAGGCTAGAAAGAGAATTACTTATTGATACAAACGTCTAGAAAGAAAGAAGGTCTAGAAAGAAAGAAGATACACGACCCGTTAAATTTTGGGCATATTAAGTACATTGGAATGCCTGAAAAAGAATCTAACTTTACCTTCCACCACATGTATCCATATCCCAAAGCACCCAAAGTAGCAGCTGGAACTACGAGAGATGATAAACTACCTGTAAAAATAATAAATAAAGTTAGTCTACGCCACAAAAACGAATTCATTTGATGGGAAGATCTAGTTATTGGCACATCATCAAACGTCATATATTAAGCAAATTTCCAATGAATTGATTTAGAATAAACCGGGACTTGCCAATACTTCCAGAGCTTCCATTGAGAATAGTGATTTGACGTGAAGAGGAGAGCTGTCGAACCTCCATAGCTAATCGACGCACCTACACGATTGTCAATTAGGAGTTCAACTAACCAAATAAAAAACTATCGGCCAATGCCACATTAAAAGAGCATATTTTTAATCAGTACCTGAGCAGCAATGGCATCAGCATAGTCAGAATCACCTTCCGAATGTTCCCCAGACTTCTCTAAGCCCTTCACCAAGGACTGTACGCACAACAATAGAAAATGCAGTCAATCATACGGAAACAAAACAATGTTAACAAAAGTTTGATGAGCCTAGTTATCACTTGAACTTGATTGAGGTAAATTTACGAAAGACCCAACTTTTCACGGAAGCTATATCGTTGCAACAATATTCCAGGAAGTGAAATACTGAAGTCCATCATAAATAAATGATCCAATAACAGTTCGAAAACACCCGTCACGAACGTTTCGTCGGAAATTAGATAAAAATTGAACAACATCTTAGAACTCTGCTAAAAACGTTCAAGTGCCACGCAACATAGAAACTAAATATGAACAGAAAAAGAACCAAAATAAGAAAGATCCACACCTGAAGTTCACCCAACACATCCGACAATTTACCATTCTTAAGCAAGATCGTACTAGTGTAGCCTGTAAAAACAAACACAATAGCATGATAGAAAAATGGGTTTAGATCATATGAACTGCACGATAGTATAAATTTGGGAGATGAGAAGTAATGGGAAATACCAGCTCCAACAAGAATCAGGATCTTCGAAACCCCTATTCCAGTATGCATAGCCATAGTGGTGTTCGGAAACCCTAGAGCGGAGAATTTGGGGCTCGGAGAAGGACAGAATAAGTCCAGAATTGATATCCGGGAATGCCGTGTTTAACTTTTACTATAACTGGTAGGCGATGAATTTTATTTTTTTAATAATAAAAATAAATAAATCCAAATTGTCACCGAACGACGACGTTTGATCATACAAAACCGCCTAAGTCAATGTCAAGGGGTATTGACAAGTTGATGAATGTATGGACGTATGTATACGCATGTATGTATATATGTATGTATGTATGTAATACATCATTATAAATATCTATTATTATTAGATGTTTAAATGTTCAACGTAAAAAAGTTATTTATCGATAAAAATGAAATTTATTAATGATAATATATAAATAATTAAAAAAATACCTTTAAATTTTTTCACTTTGCAATTTAAAAAATATTAATTAAATTTTAAAATACCCGTACATTGGTCCATATACTTCATAAACTGTCTCTAAATATTTTAATATTATTTTTTAAAATTTATGAGTATTTTGAAAATATTTTTATGTAATTTTGAAAGTTAAATATATTTATGAAATTTGATATATTTTTTAAACAAATTATTAAATGGTTGAAAATTTAAAAAAAAATATATCAATTTTTATTAATTTATCATTTTTAAAATTATTGGTTTAAATTTTTTTAATTTAAAATAGTTTAAAAAGTAATCCAATAAAAAATAACTCGACAACTGCACCAATCCAACCCGAACTAGGTTGGGTTGGATTGAAATAAAGATGCAACCCTAATTAGGTTGGGTTGGAATAAAGGTTGGATTGGATTAATATTTGGATTGGGTTCATCATTCAATCCAATTAGGGAGGAAACCAAAAGAACCAGCAGCCGTTCCATGCTAGTTGGCTACCTTTGATTACAGAAAAGAGATGGAGAGGCACTGGCCAGGTGTTGCTCACCTCAGTACCGGAAATGGCAAGTGGCGTTTGAAGGAGACACATCCATACACGTGCCCAGAAGTTGAGGTATTTGCGATAAATTCTCGAACAACATGTTTGTTTATTGACCGAGAAGCTTTCCGATCTGATTCCTGAAACTCAGCTGATAAAGCACAACAAATCGTAAGAACACATCGAACAACATCCTTTGATTTGAGGTAAGTATAATATGGTTTTCTAAGCATTTCAATCGCGAGATATGGCACAAGAAACGCTGGTTAAGTATTCTGCATTGTCAAACTGTGAATCTTACTTTGAGCGCATTCAATCCACGAAGAAACTTCCAAAGCCCTTACAGGAGACGCTCAATCATGCGTTTTCCAGGATCCCAGTTTCATCGTTTCCTGGAGTTCCAGGAGGCAAAGGTAATAATGAATGCCAACGATTTTTACAATTTCAGAACTTAGAACATATGTTTATGAATCAAAGATTGGTTGTTTGTAGTTATTGAGATTCCAGCAGACACAACTATTGCTAATGCTGTGAAGATTCTATCTGAATGCAAAATTTTATCAGCTCCTGTAACGAATCCAAATGCAAGAGAAGATATGAGTTGGAGAGATAGGTACCTAGGGATTGTAGATTATTCGGCGATTATCTTGTGGGTGTTGGAGAGTGCAGAAATTGCCGCGGCTGTTTTATCCGCTGGTTCAGCCACGGCTGTTGGAGTTGGTGCAGGGGCAGTTGGTGCTATTGGAGCGATGGCATTAGGTGCCACAGGCCCCGTTGCAGTTGCAGGGATAGCTGCAGCCGCGGTGGGAGCTGCTGTGGCTGGTGGCGTTGCTGTTGACAAAGGGATCGGTAAGGATGCTCCCACGGCTGCTGATTGTTTAGGAGGTGACTTTTACAAAGTCCTACTGCAAGAAGAACCGTTCAAATCAACAACTGTAAGCTCTTAAACTACGCTACACAAAGTCTTGGTATTGATAAGCCATTGACATTTCGATATTCCAGGTCGAGTTAATATTGAAATCCTACCGCTGGGTTCCATTTCTTCCGGTGACCCAAAACAATTCCATGTTGTGTATCTTACTGCTACTCTCAAAATATAGATTGAGGAATGTTCCTGTCATTGAATCAGGAAAACCCGGCCTCAAGAATTACATAACTCAATCTGCAATAGTTCAGGGTCTTGAAAGGTGTAGAGGAAGGGACTGGTTCGACTGTATAGCTGCGAGACCCATTTCTGATTTGGGACTTCCTTTCATGTCATGTCACGACGCAAGTATTTGTAGTGGCTGGCTGATTTGGGTTTTGTAATGTTCTTTGTTTTTTTGTTCAACTTTAACTGTTCTTTGTCGTTTTGGTCAGGTTATTAGCATCCAAAGCGAAGAGTTGATACTGGAAGCTTTCAAGAAAATGAGAGATAATCATATTGGTGGCCTTCCAGTCGTCGAGGGGCCAAGGAAAAGGATTGTGGGAAATATAAGTATAAGAGACGTAAGATATTTGCTGCTTACACCTGAACTTTTCTCCAATTTCAGGTAGAATCACGAACCTCTCCAATGGTATGATATTACCCACTTTGAGTATAAGCATTCATGGTTTTGCTTTTTGTTTACTGAAAATGCCTCATATTAGTAGAGATAGTGTTCTTTACTTATAAATCCATGATCAACCCCTTAATTAGCCGATATGGGACTCTTCTCCCAACAATTCTAAACAATCCTTCCCTCGAACAAAGTACCTCATAGAGCCTCCCCTGAGATTTATGGAACCTTCGAACAATCTCCCCTTAATCGAGGCTCAACTCCTTCTCTAGAGCCCCCTCGAACAAAGTGCACCTTTTGGTCGACACTTGAGTCATTGTTGACTTCACCTTCGAGTCTTACAACCTCTTGTTTGTTGACATGGCTAAGTTAAGGGCATGACTCTGATACCATGTTAAGAATTATGAACGGTATGATATTGTCCACTTTGAGTGCTCAAAGTTCTCGTGACTCTGCTTTTGGTTTTTGGTTTCCTCTAAAGGTCTCACTCCAATAGAGAGACATCCTCTTAATTAGTCGATGTGAGACTCTTCTCCCAACAATTTTCAACGCTATGCACGTTGAATTACGTTTCTTCACGAAATGCTCTAAGAAACATACTTGGAATGGATAGTGTAGTGATGAATTTAGATAGTCTATTTAATCTTTTATGTTTTTTTGTGTTGGGTTTCAGGAAGCTTACTGTCATGGATTTCATCAAAATAGTTGCTACGTTGCCCGAAGATGTTGGAAGACTTGCCCCACCAATTACATGCAAACTTGAATCAACTCTTGGCTCTGTTATTAATAGTCTTGCTTCCAAGTCAGTCCACAGGATCTATGTGGTAGCTGGTGATGAGGAACTTGTCGGGGTTATCACCCTAAGGGATGTCATCTCCTGCTTCATTTTTGAACCACCCAACTACATAATCAACCACTTTGGATTCTCTGCTGAAGAAATGTTGAATGAGTCGCAACTATAAGTTTTCTCGAACATACGACCGATATCAAAGATGTAAAAGAGAGTTGTAAATTTTGGTTCAACATTAAAGTGTGGTAGAAGAAATAATCGATATTGTATGGTACTCTCGAGCTCTTATGATTTTACTTTTGGTTTCTTCAAAATGTGTCTTATGATTTTGTTTTTGATTTTTTCGTTCAAAATGTGTCATATTAATGGGGATAGTGTTATCTATTTCCATGCATCCATATCTTTTCCTTAATTAACCATTAACTTATTAGTGATTCTTAACCATGGTAAGAATTCAAGTCTATCGTGCGTAGATACTGTGTGTTTTTGGCTCGTTACATATGGTATCAAAGTCATGCATCGAGTGGTGTGCGAGCGAGAACGTTGGGTTCTTAAGGAGGTCAATCCCAAATTGGTCAGAGAGTGGAACAATAAGGGTATGAAAACCTCTTTAGTGGATACGTTTTAAAATGTGGGTTTAGGGTGTTACAAATAGTATTAGAGTCAGACATCGAGCGTGTGCTAGCGTGTGCTAGTAAGGACACTGGGCAAGGAGAAGGAAAGAAGTATTGAATAAGGATTGTAAGATACCAGATACCACGCCGGTTGGAGAGGGAAACTTCTCCTTCATAGATACATTTTAAAATCGTGAGGTTGATAGCTATATATAATGGTCCAAGAGCGGACAATATTTAATGGGCTTAAACGGTTAAAAATGATATCAAAATAAGTTTTTCTTTAAAGATTAAAGTTATTAATATTATTTTTAAAATTTAATGAGTATTTTTAAAATATAAGACAATAATATTATAATAAAATTTCTTAAGGATTTTTATTCAAAATTACATAAGATTTTTCTTTTTTTTTTGAAAATTTAAGATATTATTGGAATTTTCTAAAATTTAAAAATATTTTATAGGTAGATTATTTATTTTAAAATATGTTTTCATATCCATATAATTTTTTTTAGATAATATAATTTTCTAATTAAATATAAAAAATAAGATAAATAGATATAAAATTCACACGAGATATCCAGCAATAGAAAGAAATAAGAATATTCTAGAAAAAGATATTTGCGTAACAAATACCGTAGCCAATGAAAAAAAAAATCTAATTAATATATTATTCACTTCAAAAAATTTTCAAAAAATTTTCCATTTATTTTGATAGAGATTGATTCCGAGTGATTTTGACTAATTTATCATTTAAAAAAATAGTTATTTTAAAATTTTCATTTTATAATATACAAGTTATAATATATATATATATATTATAGTTAATTTTAAAATTCTAATAGTTAAATTAAAAAATATGCTTTAAATTTTTTTAATAGTTAAAAATTATACTATAATATTAAATATATATATCTATATATATAAATAAATAAATAAATGTAAGTTGAAAATATATTTAAATAAAATGGAGTGGAGATTTAGGTGAGACCGAAAATATAGCGTTTATCTAAAAAAATATTCTCAAACTCTTTCTCCCGATAAAATGGATATTTATATATATAATTCATTTTTTTTTTATCTGTTTGTGTTATAAATGCAATAATATAAGCAACATTCTGGATTTTCTTTGCGCTCTTTCTGACTTTGATCGTGTTTTGGCCACCGGAGAAGTCTCTCATCGACCAGTCCCTCTCGTTAGACCGGAAGAGCATTGAGATCGGATTTTTATTTGATTTAGTTTCTAAATCAATCGAGATCAGCGAGGGCTCTCGCTGCGTTAGGTTACAGGTAAGGTATTTCGATCATTTTTTATTATTATTTTTTTTTTTTGGAGTTATTGTCTTACTTGGCCATCTTGTTGATTTTGGTTTGGATTGGTGGATCACCGTCGTGTTACTGATCTTTGTTTCGGACGTAATTGACGTGGTTTTCGGGTGGATGTACATGTGTACATACTGTGGTGTTAAAGACTTGTTTCGCCCTAATTTGTTAGGTGATGTAATCTTCTCTTGTCTGACTGGCTGTTTAGGGCAGAGATCTAGGGGTTTTGATTAAGGCGAGGGTACGGGACTGGATATATTCATGTGCAACGGGTTGGCCTTTTAGGTTGGCCTTTTAGGTTGGCTAAGGCGCGGGGTTGCAATAGGCAGTAGTTAGTTTTCTTGATTGAATTATGTGTAAGGACGTGTCTTGTTTGTTCTATAAGTGAAATTAAGCGGTTTCATCAATTGAAGTGGTCCATTTTTCTTTGGTCGTTATGTTGATATCGTGGAAGATGGAGGCGCTCCCTTCTCATTTGATTCATCTTGTTTCTTGCTCTTTATCGATTTTTCACTTGGTTGAATTTTGACATTTTGTATCTTTGAATGGTATCTTTTCATGTTTGGACTGAGATCAATCATTTGTCTGCATTGGCCATGTGGGCGTTTAAGAAAGTCAAGTTTAAATTGTTTTGATTTACTTTCAGCCGGTGAGGATGTCTACTCCTGCGAGGAAGAGACTGATGAGAGACTTCAGGAGGTTGCAACAAGACCCACCTGCCGGCATCAGTGGTGCTCCCCAAGACAATAATATCATGCTATGGAATGCTGTTATATTTGGGTATGACTTCGTTCCTTTTTTCTTATCATATTTTTTTATACATATCCACCATTGCTTCTGTTACTCACTGATGATATGGTATTTTACATGTTTTTTCGTTGGCTTTTGCAGGCCAGATGATACACCTTGGGATGGAGGTATCCTGAATTTCTGAGTCTAAATGACTTATTAAGAAGACAACAGTTTTGTTATTAGGATCAAGTCCTCGATTGATTGAAAATTCGAGAATAATTCAAACTTGCTAAAATTCTGATTACTGTCACCTTAGAACTTGAAATTCATAATGTCGGAGTTGCTTTCATTTCTCATGGTGCGAGTTATGGAGATGTAACTTGAAGGATGGGATCCATGCATTCTTCTGTTCTTTTCTAAACGTGTGGTTATATTGACAGGGATATCAGCATCTTGTTTGATTTTCTGAAAATTTCAATTAATTTTGTATTTGATTTTGGTAGTTTTTTCTTTTCTTAACTATATTTATTTGTGAACTTCTTGTGTAGTTTATGATTTATAATTTGGTTGCCATTTATTTGAGTTCACCAGGTACGTTTAAACTGACCCTTCAGTTCACTGAGGATTATCCAAATAAGCCACCGACAGTCCGTTTTGTCTCTAGAATGTTCCACCCTAACAGTAAGTTCACAATCTCATGGAGTGTGTCCTTAAAAACATTTTATACTTTATGTGATTTGTTCTTGGTCAATTTGAGTGCTCTGTAATCACCGTTGGCACTAGGTTTCAAGATGATGACTGGTTCTACTGTTAGTTTTTTTGACCTACTTTTTTTTTTTTTCCGTGTATGCTGATGTGCTTGGTTAATTTTGACTTGCTAAGAAATTTAAAATGGGAAAGAAAGACCATCTATTAACACTGGTGTGTCTGCTTCATCAAACCTGTATGAATCCTGTGCACTATGTTTGATATGTATAGCATGTTTGGCTTGGACATAGGCGGGTGATTTAAATGAGTTAAAAGGAAGAGAGATAGAGTATGACTCCTGTAAAACAAAAAAGTAAATGTTTTCTGTACATGTTGCTGAGTCTTTTGTGCTCATTTTGGCTTTTGCAATCACCTTCAGTTTATGCCGATGGAAGCATTTGTTTGGACATTCTGCAAAATCAGTGGAGCCCAATCTATGATGTAGCAGCTATACTCACCTCTATTCAGGTACCACCTAATCAATTTTGCATCAATGTATATCAAGGCTGTAAATTTTCTTTCTTTATGATAAATAGCCTCCTTTTATCTTTGTATGTGATGAAAAGCATGGAATCATTGTCTTAAAAGAAACTTGTCATTTTCTGTACTGTGCCCTACTTTAGTTGTACAATGCACAAGGTACATGTGTCCTCAGGATGCTTATCGTACCATATCTATGAAATTAGCTGGGGAGCACGCAGTTAGTCATAAACCTGTATTCCCTGCTGACCCATGCTATAGAATCCCCATCCTTTTAGTTCTTGTCCTTGATCCTGAATTAGTGACATATGACACGTTAGATTCACTCGCCTTCTTTTCTTGAAAAAATGATATTGAAGTAAACATAGTATCCTTCAATTTTATGACAGGTTTCAATTATGTCCCTATCATTGTGAAAGTTACATTTTTGCTCCTCAACTCTTTAGCCTACTTGCTTCTTTTTTTTTTTCTTTTTTTTTTTTTTGGGTTAAAAATGAACATGAAACAAGGACATGGTGGCAAGTAGATTTTAGAGTTAAAATTTCAGTTGAAACGATGTTATTTACATGAGGAAGTCACTCATTGTGGAAAAAGGTCCTACCTTGGTAAAAATAACAATCTCATTAATTGTGAAAAGCCACACACTAGAAAAATTGAAAGAGAATAGAGTCCAAAGAGAGCTTCACGAGGAGAGTATGTTTATGAGAGAAAAATGGTGGGAGTTTGGGTGGTGTAAAACATGCGTCGGAAACCAAGTGCACCATGAAAATGATTGATTGATGTAGGAAGACAATTTTATCCTCCAACAAAGAAATTTATTGAGCTTTAGTGGTCCTTGGGTTTGGTTGTATTGGGATTCTTTGTTTGTCGCTTCCCTCTTTGTTCATGCCCTGATCTTAATTTTCATCCATCAGTTGTGTGGGGATCCCCAAATCTCGCTTTCCCTTCATGGTTTGCTTATCTTTTGAAAATTTTATTTCCCCCATACCTTTTGATTGATCTCAACCCTAAATTTGTTTCCCCCCTCGAACAACATTTTTTTTACGATTTAGACCATTTGATCTTTTTCATTCACTGCCGTTCCATATTTCTATTTTCATTTTGATGGGGAAGCTACTGAACAGGTCCTCATAAGGGTTAAAATGAGATTTGTGAAATGATAAGATCAAGTAATTAAAACTTACCCTAAGTACAAGGATAAAATTGAAACCATCTATGCCCATGCGTACATATGTTATTACAAGTCAGTGCCATGCTTTCTGATTTTAGAAGAGACAAAAGGGTTGTTCCGAAACCATTTAAAGGTTAAGAATATAAATGAAACTTGTAAAATTATTTAGGACCATGTTTAAACGTTTGGCTTTCTTTTCTCTCTCTCCCTCCTTTCATGATATATATTTTATACCATATATGTTCTTCTTTGCAGTCGTTGCTGTGCGACCCGAATCCAAACTCCCCTGCTAATTCTGAAGCTGCTAGGATGTTTAGCGAGAATAAGCGCGAGTACAACAGGAGAGTGCGTGAAATCGTGGAACAGAGCTGGACTGCCGATTAGCAACAAAATGGTTGTCGACGAACAGAAAACATAGTCGTCGAGTCGAGTTGCTTGTGTGCATGATATTGTACACCTGGGAAGAAAACCGATTTGTTGCTTAACTTGCGTATTATGTGAAATACTTGCTTGGTTTATAAGAAAGATGAAACACTACTTTAGTCTATTTCAATTTTATCTGCTCTGGTTTTTGCATCTTTCTCAAGTAAAATTTTGATTCTGGCCTTCTGATCGAGATAAACTGAGTATAGGAAAAACTTCAATAGCCTTGTACTAGAACATGGCAATGCCGACGGCAAGAGTCTAGAAAGGATGGTCTTCTGGACTCATGCAGCCTGTGCTCCCCGCCTGGCAATGCCGACGGCAAGAGGAGGCTGAGGAATGCCGACGGCAAAATATCTTCAGCCTCCTCCTTTTCAATTTCAATGTATGACAGAGACTGCGTATGAAATCCAATATGTGAAAGATTCGAACAAGCAGAAAAGACAGAGGCCAGTGGCCCAGTGGGGGCTTTCATTCATATCCTCAAAATAAATCACTTTTATCGCACAAGAAATAAATATCTGTTGAAAATTTAAAGTGACGAAAAAACAAATTCAACTGACTCATCCTGAGATAGGATGCTAGGAAACCGGAAGACAGAAAGTGACACATTGCGTAAAAATTACGAACACCAATGAAATTAAAACCAAAAAAAAAAAAAAAAACTATTTATTATTATTTTTTTCTTCCATATAAATAAACTTTTAAAAATATTATGCAATCTAAGGTCGTTTAGAGGTAAACAAGTAGTATAGGTCGTTCAGTTCCTTAGCAAGTCCAATTGCAAGTAGCATGAGTCGCTCAATTCTTTAGCAAGTCCAATCGTCCATCTCGACACTAGGTCCCGACTCTAAAATGGTTATATGGGTAAACTTTTGTATGAAAAATGAGATTATTGATAGTTTGGGACGTGTATGATGTTTTTAGTGTAAGACTTTGAAAAACGAATACATTTTCTATTCCTGTAATGGTGACATCGGTTCCAATTACTACTGTAATTTTTTCGATTACTCATACATAGTTTAACCTCACTTATATCAAGAATTTATAAAAAAGGTGAATGAAAACTTAATTAAGATATAATTTTTCTCGTGTTTAAAAATATTATTAAAATTTAACATTATTAATGGAAGGGTAATTTAAAATTCAATATTTTTAAACGGGATAAAACTTTTTATAATTTAACAATTTATTTATTATCAATAATAAAAAAAGCATTTAGTTTAAAATATATATATATATATATATCTTAAGCTAAACAATACGATATTAAATCATGGGAGGCCAAGGGGGCGTCTTGTTAAGGTGCGCGCTAAAATGCCGGTCAAATAGCAAATAAGAATAACGCACAAAATTACCTCAGCTTGCCACGTGGCTATAATTTATTTGTTTATTTATTTATTATTTTGTGAATTTTCCTTCCAATTCATTGATAAGCAGAATTTGGGATTTCTATTTCGCTCCTTCTTCCTCCTATCGTGTTACGGTCGCCGGTGAAAATCTCTTGTCGACTACTCCCAAAACTCCGGATTTTTCTTTCATTTCGTTTCTGGACCCATCGAGATCGCCTGAACTTCTCGCCGCGCTAGGTTAAGGGTAAGGGATTTCGATCAGCTTAATTGTTTGAATTCTTGTGTTTTTTTCGTCGCTTTGTTAATTTTTGCTCCGATTCGTGGATCACCGTTGTGTTACTGGCCTTTGTCTTCGACGTGGATGTACATGTACCCTTACTGAAGTGTTAAAGGCTTGTTGGCGGTAATTTGTTGGGAAATGGAACCTGCTTGTCTGACTGGCAGTTTTGGACAGAGATCTAGGGGTTTTGTTTACGGCGAGGGTTAGGGAAAGGATTTATTGACGTGCAGCGAGCTAGCGTTTTAGCTTGGTTAAGTCCAGGGTAGTTAGTTTTCTGGATTCAATTATGTGCATAAGGATGTTTCTTTGCGTACTTGATTGTCCTGACTGGAATTAAATGGTATTGCTTCCGTCTCCATCCTTTTGCTCCATGTCGACGTAAGCTCTAGACTTCCATTTCAAACCTGCAATTTTAATTTACCGAAAGGAAACGTCCTTGAAGTGGTTCATTGTCCGTTAGGGTGATATCATGGAAGATTCAGGTCCCTCCTCCTCATTTGATTGAACTTGTTTCACGTTCTTTATCGATTTTCACTTGGTTGAATTTTGATCTTTTGTATCCTGCTTCAACGGTACTTTTTGATGTTTGGATATAGCATACTTTTTTTTGATGTTTGAATTTTGATTTTTCTTTTCAGCCGGTGAGGATGTCTACTTCTGCAAGGAAGAGACTTATGAGAGACTTCAAGAGGTTGCAGCAAGATCCGCCTGCGGGCATCAGTGGTGCTCCTCAAGACAATAATATCATGCTATGGAATGCCGTTATATTTGGGTAAGCTGGGAAAATAAATTATGACCTTGACATTTTTTTCTTTTTAAAACTCTTGCACGATTGCTTCTGGACTAACCGATGCTATGGTCTCTTACATATTTTTTTTGTCGGCTTTTGCAGGCCTGATGATACACCTTGGGATGGAGGTATTCCAATTTCTTCCTTTCTGGGTCTAAGTGACTTATTATGAAGACGACAAAGTTGTATCTGGATCTAGTTTTCTGATGATTTACTTTTTTTTCATGCTTGATGATTTCACTTTGTTTTTCTGTTCAAAACTATAACTACTGATGATGCATTTCCACTCAAATAAATAACACTATGTTTACTTATCTCAGTTTTATATGCATATGTGTTGGCCATATAGCTATTAGCGTAGTAAAGTAATATTAATTTGTCAATTTTAAAATTATCTGGTTCTGATTTGCATGAAGTTTTTTCTTTCATGATCATGGTCTTCTTTTTAAGCTTTTTCCGCTATTTGGATATGGGATGTGTGTTATATTTTCTGGTTCAAAACTCAAGACAATTAGAGCTTTCATTCTGATTATGGTTTCCGTGGACTTTGAATTCAAAATGTCAAGTTGCTTTCATCTCTCCTGGCGCAAGTTATGGGAATGCATTCTGGAGGAACATGTTACAATCTTGTTTAATTTTCTGAAAATTTCATTCAATTTTGCATCTGATTTTGGTATTTCCTTTAATATTTTTTTATTTTTAAACTTGTAGTTTAGGAATTATAATTTGGCTACCCATGTTTTGAGTTGACCAGGTACATTTAAGCTGACTCTTCAGTTCACGGAGGATTATCCAAATAAGCCACCGACAGTCCGCTTTGTGTCAAGAATGTTCCACCCTAATAGTAAGATCACCAGGAACTTACCCTCTACAAACAGTTCATTCCTTATTTGATTCATTCTGGGTCAGTTTGAGGGTTTTCTCTAATTTTCATTTGGCACTAGGTTCAAGAAGAGTCGTAGTTCTCCTTTAGGTTTTTTGTCCAGCTACTTTTTGTTTACACAGTTGTGTCAATTTTGTTTTTAATTTTCTTGTAAATGTTGCTAAAACTACATTTTTTCCCCTTGTTTGGCGTTTCGTATGACCTTCAGTTTATGCTGATGGAAGCATTTGTTTGGACATTCTGCAAAATCAGTGGAGCCCAATCTATGATGTAGCTGCTATACTCACCTCTATTCAGGTACCTAATCTATTTGGCCCTAATAAATGTAAAGGCTGAAACTATTTATTGCTCGTTTTCATTTTATGGGTACAAATGGAAAGCTTGTAATCATAATCTTTTAAAGAAACCTTTTACTGCTCCTGTTCTATGCCCTATCCTAGAAGTAGAATGCATATGGTTCGTGTGTCCCCTGGATGCCTATCATAACATATTTATGGAACTGTCTGTGTGAACGAGCAGTTAGTTGTAAACCTGCCCTCCCCACTGACCCAGGCCATAAAAGCCCACATTCTTTTAATTCTTGTTCTTGATCTCTGAATTTGTGGCATTAATTTTGATTGTCTTGACTTTTGATTCTTTTTTAATACTTAGGATCAAGTTTTAAGAACTAGAATTATTTTGTCTAATAATCTGATTGGAATTCGGCCTACGTCAGAAATGTAGCCATTGTCTAATCTAAATTTTTATAATAATTATATGCTCAATAATGTTCAACGCAATAAGTATAATACTGCCCACCTAGAAGAGGGGAAAACGACTGCCCACCTAGAAAAGGGACAAACGATGGTAGGCATGGAGATGATGAGTTATCTGCCGGTTTATTTGGTGTATTATGGAGAATGTGATAGTATTGATTGTATTGGACTTCTGACTTGAGGAATTCAAAAGTTATATGGTATGCTCGTACTTTTCATTGATTTGCCAACACACTTCCATGTTTTTTCTTGTAGTCGTTGCTGTGCGACCCGAATCCAAACTCTCCTGCTAATTCTGAAGCTGCTAGGATGTTTAGTGAGAACAAGCGTGAGTACAACAGGAGAGTACGTGAGATTGTGGAACAGAGTTGGACTGCTGATTAGCCACAGAAATGGTTGTAGGCGAACAAAAAAAGATAGTCGAGTGGCTTGTTTGCATGATATTGTGCCTGGGAAGAAAACCAATTTGCTGTGTAATTTGCTTATTATGTGATATGCTTGCTTGGTCTATAAAGATGAACTACTTTGGTCTATTTCAATTTGACTATCTGGTCTAGTATTTTGCCATCTTTCTCAGGTAAATTCTTTAATTCTGGCCTTTGATCGAGGTAAATGCCATTTTATCGATTGAAGTTCGATCTTAAATGGGTGGTTCTTACCTATATCACGACGAATTACAGGTGATCAAGGGCTAATATAAAAAGAGATGATTGCCAAACTTTACGACCAACTTGTACAAGGGCTTATCTTCTTTTAAGAAAAAGTTTAGGTAAGGTAAAATACGAGCTGTATATTTGTAGACTCTGGTTACATTTATTCCCGCCCCATATAGATTCATTCATCTATATGAAAGCTCCGAGGTTTCCACTACTTGTCCATCCTTCCTGAACTTGCATTGAATACTGCAAATTCCAGAGTACATCTTCAATGGAAGGGCGTTTGTTTGGATCTTTGTTGAGGCAGTTGATGGCGATTTGAATTGTCGTCTTCAGTGAATCAAATGCAAACGAACCCTGAATTGAAGGATCGATAACGCCCCGTAATTTCAGTCCTTCTGCCAAGCCACCTTCAAACTGCCATAACCAGCAATATACAAGGCATCAGAATGTGAACGAATCCTCGACTTGGGATGATGCGTAGTCTAGAAAATTGTTTGGCGATGTTATATTTATCTGCTATAATCTGTTAAACCAAATGTTGATACATTTTATTCTCAGTTTATGAGATGATACCTCACTCTTCAGATCATCCAGTTCACTTGTGGATGTGATCGGCCTACCGGTGATGACTTGCAGCAAAATGGCACCAAATTGAAAGATGTCTTCCTTCTCCGGATTCCCACTTCTGCATTAAGAAATAGATTAGATTATTGGATTGTTGCAGAAAGAAGAATCTAAAAAAGATTGTACCTTTTTGGTACATTCAGCCCGCTCTCTGCATCCTGCAGAATTGATAATAACCAGTTACTACAAAACTTGCAATCAGTTGGAAGTGTAAATACAATTTTGTTCGACCTTTAGCGGCATGAGAACGTTGTAATTGCTTATTTTTGCGGTCAGCGTCTCGTCCAACAAAATGTTATCAATCGTGATATTGTTGTCGAAGATGGCCGGCGCCATTCCAGTATGCAGATGCTGTATTCCCCTGGCAATGCCGATGGTAATTCCCATTCTCTGTGGCCATTTCAGAGCATCCTTCCTTTTCCAATCTGTGTATGTGAGTTCAGATGACAGTTTTGAGATTAAACTTTGAAGCCAAATGAAGATGGGTTTGTTCTGTTACCTGTAAGACAATCCTTCAATGAGCCGTTGGATATGAATTCATTAACAACGAAGACTGTACTGGCTGGGTTCAATTGGTCTTGGTAAGTGACGGTGCAGTGTCCAAGAACACTGACCAAATGCCGATGCCTCAGATTTGGGAGCTCTTCCATGTGCCGCGCTAAGGCTTGAGGTGCAAGTTTTTGCCTTAGTTTAAAGCATTTGATCAAGACCACTGAACCATCAGTCAGCCACCCTTTATAAATCTGCAGGAATTGAACAGAAAACTTCTAATTGAATTAACTTTTCCTTGAGATCTCCCAAGAGTTGGAAGTTTGAATCAATTCCTCACCTGTGCTTGGGATCCTTGAGCGGCCAAGTTTGATGGGTCGAAGTTTCTTGTGATCTCTTCAATCTCTTCCACTGCGAAGACCCGATAAGGCGGCAGCCCAAGTGCTGGTAGCCTTGTCTGTGGCACTCGTCCTGTGTAGAATAAAGTTAACAAGAACAAAACCATAATTTGATTTGGGTGAAAGAAAAGTATAAGGAGAACAGTATTGGCTTACGGTTAGGCAGTGGAGAGCCACGAACAGATTGTTTATGAACTGTAGATTTCTCATATTTCATCTCTCCAAATCTTCTTCTTCTTCTGTTTCGGATGATTGCAAAAACCAATAACAGAACAACACCGGAAACTACCACTACGCCTCCTATGACGGCGAGCATAAGACCAAGTTTGATGCCAGGTTTCTGTTTCTGTAGGTCACCTGGAGGCTTTACAGCCATTGCTTCCTTCCGGCAGTATGAAAGAGAATGCTGGAGCTTCGAGTTTCCACCTGTCAAGCAGTTCCATGAACTATTTACGGTACGATTCGATGAAGTCGACCCAATGCAAGAGGGTAACTTTCCTATCAAGAGGTTGTGGGAAACGTCTACAAACTTAAGGTTTCTGTTGCAAGTTGTGTTGACAGAGAGTGCTCCACTTAATTGGTTATAAGCTAGGTTCAGATACAGAATTGCAGGTAGAGAGAACAGAGAAGAATGGATTGGCCCAAGAAACTTATTGTAGGAAATATCCAATAGCTGAAGCTTATTGAGTTCCATGATTCTTGAAGGAATTTCAGATCTGAATAAGTTTTTTCTCAATACGACGATCACAAGAGTTCCACTCAGAGGTGGAACTTTTTGGCTCAGTTGATTTTGTCCTAAATTCAGCTCTTCAAGAACTGCAAGGCCTTTAAGATCTGGAACGCTTCCATTGAGCAAATTATCAGCTAAAACAAGGCTCTTGAGGCTTTGAAGCTTAGAGATTGTTGCAGGGATGCCTCCATAGATGAAATTTGAGCTTATGTTAAGCACTTCCAGAGATGAGAGCCTATTGATTTTGGAAGGAAAAGGACCCCACAACCCCAAAGACACTAATGATAACACTTTCAGGTTCGAAAGCTTGGTGAGAACAGTAAAGAAGGAATCAATGGAGAAGCTATTGGAAAGAGTCTGCTGAGAAGGGATGGAACTCACAGAAACTGATTTTGGGGTTTTGGAAGGGGAGGTTTTGTTCCCAATGACAGTTAATTCTGTTATGTGAGTCCCAGAACAGACAATTCTGAGTGAAGAAGTAGGAGGTAAATAACAGAAGTTGGTCCAGTTTGACCATTGTTGAAGAGCAACAGGATATTCCAGAAGCTTTTGAATTTGGAAAAGGATTCTGCTTTCACTTGGAGAAAGCTGTCCTGTTGAAACTGGAACAAGAACGGCAAGAACAAAAATAGGAAACCAAAAACAGAAAGAAACCCAGGAATTCTTCATGTTTTTGAAGCTGAAACTTAAAGCTCTGCTGCAAACCTCATCAGAAAAGCAAGGAAAAAGAAAATTTGGGAACAGGGGAAGGCAGAATCAGCCATTGTTTAGAAACTAATCAGAGATCTGAAAAGATATAGAACAAACTCAAGAATGAGTGAAGCAATCTCAAGGAAATTCCAACAGTCAAGAACTCAAAAGAAGAGATTAAACAAATCCAAATCATGTGCTATCCAACCCACAATATAAAATTAAACTCTACTTCCCCTGCCGCACTTCACTCAGACTTTTTCCCATCAGACTGTGCAAGAAAGTCAACTAAGCTCAGTTCATCAGCCAGCTCCTGGCGTTTGACCAAATTCTCTACGGTGAACTCGCAAGTTTGTCTCTAAAGCTCACGTGGCCTTATGAATGATTGCTATTTTAAAAATATAGCACAGTGAAATCTGGAGGGGATCTCAAGAACTAGCAGTCTATGATAGAATTTTGAACAAAATGGCTAATTAGTCAATATCAAACAAAACCAGAGGAGCCAAAGAAGGTTTAGATTAAATTACCATAATGGTTCTCGCAACGTTTGTAGTTTTGCTTTGTCGGTTGAAGTTGACTGAAAGCGAGAGAGATAAGAATTGCCCTGAAAGCCAGGGAGACTCTTCCAAATTGTGGTTTATTGGGATTAGTTACACCTAATCCATTTTTTTTTGTCCTAATAATAATGATATATTGCAAGAGGAAGCAGCCTTTTCCAGCTCAATATTTGTACTCTTGCTAATTGTAAACGTATTTCTTGGTACCAGCATCAAAGATCAAGACGGAAATGATACTTAGCACATGAAATTCATTGAAAAACGCATAGTTTCCGCTATCATAGAAAGGAAAGAAGAAAGTACCAATAGCCCGATTCTGTATCGAAGCCCTAAATGAATAGAAACCTCAATAGTTCACAGCGACAGCTCCATGATCAGATGGTTCCTCCATTTTCCATGTCCGGCATGGACGGAGGATTCGGCTGGTACCGGAGTCCAGCGCCACCCAATCGGCCGCCGTTGTTGTATCGATAGATGGCGCGAAGGTGAAGCGCGCTTGCAGCGCTCCATGCGCCATTTCCTTCTTGCCTCCACCAGGTTTGGCCCATTAACCAACGGAAATTATGTCCGAAGGATCATAGTCTATCAATCATATCAAAATGTTTAACATTATGCCTAAATCATTATTGTTTTTGGAGTACAAACACTAAAATCTTCCAAACGAAACATGTTTTGATTTTATGAGAAAATTGTGGTATAGATAGAAACAATTTCAAAGCCGACATCGAATCCCGATCCAACAACTACACGAGGAAGCAATGAATTGTAGTGTTTGATCGTTTTCCGTCCAAAAAATAAAGAAACCTTTTTAAAGATATTGGAATTACTCATTTACTCATTTTATTACCAATTGATTTTAAGATGAAACTCGATGTTCATAATGATTTTTGTTCGTGTTACTACTGTTGGATGATGATCAAATAATATTCTTTCCATTGCCATGAAGCCTCTTGGGAAGCCCAAAACAAAGCCATGAGAGCTTATACTCAAAGTGGACAATATATACGTGAGAGCAAACTCGAGGCGAGCATAAAGTGCATGGATACAAGTTATGTCTTGAAAGGAAAGACAATTCCGAATTAGCTTTATCTACGATAAGTAATGCAACTATGAATCTCATGGAGAGTTTGATCCTGGTTCAGGATGAAAGTTGGTGGCATGTTTAGCACATGCAATTCGGACGAAAAGTGGTGTTTTTAGTGGCGGACGGATTAGTAATGCGTAAGAACTTGCCTTTGAGAGGGGAACAATAGTTGGAAACGATTACTAAAACCCCGTATGCTGAGGAGCAAAAGGAAGAATCCGCCCGAGGAGGATCTCGGGTTTAGTTAGCTAGTTGTATGGTAAAAGACGAACCTGGTCTGAATGATGAACCAAATGAAAGGGTTTGAAGAAGGTAGGTTATGGGTATGATGAGTGGACAAGACGAACCTCTTTATCAATCTCTTCGCTCATCCGTCCTTTTCCTTCTATGAATCCATCTCCCACTTCAAATGGAATTTATTCCAAATCTTATAAACAAACAAACAAACAACCCCTTATTTGATTACTCGAACTAGTTTATACAAAACGATGTTCTCGAGCTTTAAGTTCTATAGATTGAACATGGATTCAATAATTCTTATGATTTGAGCTTAGTTTTAATTTGATTAATGTGTTTAAGTTAAATCTTCCACCGAGCGTATAAGATTTCACATTGGTTAACCCAAACAGGACAATATCTGCTAGTGGTGGACTTGGACCAATACAAATAGTGTCAGAGCCAAACACCAGGCGATGTGCCAGGAGGCAGTGTGCTAATAAGGACGCTGATCCCAAAGGGGGTGGATTGTAAGATCCCACATTGATAAGGGTGTGGAAACGGTTCATTAGCAAACGCGTTTTAAAGACATTGAGGGTAAGTCTGAGAGGAAAACCCGAAGAGGACAATATGTGGTAATGGTGGGCTTGGATTATTACAGAGCAACTTTGATTAAATCAATGAACGGAGCGTCGCGTCGAAAAGAAGTGGAAGAAAAAGGGAAGTATATATGTTATGATATGGGCATTTTCATATCTACTTTGCATCCAAGGGATCCCTTTAGACCAAAAAAAAGGGGTGAGAAATGGATTATTCTGTTTGCTACAATAATATCTCCAAATTAAACCCAACAAGTCGTCTAGGTTCATACAAGCTTACTTTTCCTTTGATTCTTCACCAACCATATATGAAGCTCACAAGAGTGCATATAAATATACCAAACTCATGCAGTTTATGCATTAGGGTTTTGGTTACAAGGTCATTTGCTTCCTAGAGTTTCCCTGAATGACTTCATTTAGGCCAAGTTTTGAGTAACGTCTTCCTATAATGAAGTGTTTGGGGGAACTCTTGGTGTCAACTGACGAACATGCTACGTTTGTTCTTCTTCGAGATCCAAGCAGCCTTCAAGAACTTTGTTCATATCTATCTGGTGAGAGGGAGTTCGGGAATGATCATGGGTTTATAAGGAAGGAATACATCTCTATTCGTATGAGGCCTTTTGGGAAGCTCAAAAGTAAAGTCACGAGAGCTTAGATTCAGACCATTGTGGATTTGTAAATTACTCTCCATTTCATCCCACTTTTGAGTTTTTATGTGCTATAATTGGTTATAAGATATTATGTAGACTTATGAAAGATTCTGAATATGGATTTCGTAGTTAATGACCCAGATATTTTCTTGTAAGATGGTCACGTTACCTACTTCTCGCTTCTTAACAGTGAATACTATCCCCATACACCAACACGAATCCTTCGAGTATTCTCCAAGAAAAACAACCCCGACATTCCTCTCGAGATGGTCACATTTCCTACTTCTCGTTTATTAAGAGTGAAGACTATCTCCATAAACTAACACGAATTCTTCCCGCATGCTCCAAGCAAAACACACTGAATTTTGGAGTTTTTATGATTGAGCCACAGAAAACAAATGTGGTATATCGCCTTCATTTGGACGTAGCCTTGATTCATTCATGTACCCGTCTTTACTTGGGTGTCACATATACTATGATAATTTTTGGATAATCATCGTTAATGTTGTTTAAAAAAAAGTTTTTAAGTCAATTTTTTTAATAATTAAATATTGTACAATATTTAATAATCTAGAATCATTTTGAAAATATACTAAGCATATACTCTAAATTAGAACATGAAATACTGTATATATTAACGTTTTTATTCCTTTTTATATAATTCTGCCATTTAAATATTAAAATTTAAATTTAAAAAATCATTAAATATTATAACAAAATCTAACTTGCCTACCAAACTTAATATAAATAAATATTAATATTCATGCTTAATTTTACAAAGCCTACGTGTAAACCAAACTCTCAAGTGTTTGGCAATTTGTGGAATTAAGAGTATTTAATTCTAATTAATGACGTAATTAATTTGGAGTAATAAATTCAATTTAAAGTTTTTTTCATGGATATATATACTCCAATTTCTTTGTTTTTTTCTCTACACATTATTTTCCTATTTTAAAATCTTTAATCATTTTTTTTTTCTAATATCAAATTAAATTTTGTCAATTGTAAATAAATAAATATGATAAAAAAAATTTATATCACACAAACATTTGTATGTCAACGATCAATGAATAATATTTTTATTTACATTTAAAAATAAAAAATAAAAAAATAGGATAACGTGTATGTAACAATTCAATCTTATTACTAGTAGATATTATCTAGTTTGACTCATTATGTATCGTCGTCAGCCTCACGATTTTAAAACACGTCGACTATGAAGAGGTTTTTTCATACCCTTATAAGAGATATTTCGTTTTTCTCTCTAACCGATGTGGAATCTCACCATTCAAAACTAAATTTGAAAGACGTCGTATCACATCATAATAATATTTTAGAGGGTGATGTTTGACTTGCATTTCTCGTCACAAGAGAGGAAGACAAGTCTTATTAAACGTATATTATTGTTGATTAAGATGACGCTGATCGTATTAATCAAAGGATGATACTAATAATAAAGTTTTTTAAAAGTTATTGAGAGATCGAGATGATGCTAAAAATTGAAATATATTGTATAGTCTCAAACCATTTCAAAAAAAGCTTCTAATAAGCCTATACAATTTCTCGTAAGCATATGAACGAGTTCATTTAACGAGACTTGTTGAATCTCCCTTTAAATGAGAAATAACGGAGAGACTGGAGAGATTTTATTCGTTAGCTAAATAGGACAAGGTCTTGTTCCTGCTAATTTCCCGTCCTTACTTATCTAAATTCATGTTTTGTCTGACCTCGCTCACTTTATTTATTTATTTATTTATATATATATATTAAAATTTTAGTTTTTAGAAATTATATTTACAAATCGGTGGTGAAGAATTTTTACTCCAATCCTGGCAAAAAAAAAAAAAAAAAAAAAAAAAAAAAAAAAAAAAAAAAAAAAAAAAAANATGAAGAATTTCGCGTGAATAAGAATTGAAATAGTTTCTCCGTCTACAAGCTGATATGAACTTTCAAATCCTACATTAATAGGTAAATAGCAACATTTTTCACGAGTATTAAGCATCTTGTGAGTGCAATTCAAAGTAAAACTTTGGTTGAAAATCGACAATATTATCTTCATTTGGACCGAGGTTAGATTCTCACATAGAATCTAATCCATTTGAAAGAATAAAAAAGGGAAGTTGTGGGAAATGTTCCTTCCACAATATTCTCTTCCTTTCTCTCTTATATTTCCGGAATTCGCGTATGGATTCACAACGGGTTGAATGAAGAACACAAACACGACCATATGGAGCTATGAACTGAATTTCAGAGGCATATAAATACCCAATTTATAATCATTGATCATGACAATGGTACCATATTCAAACATCGAGTGTCTTCTAGAGTTCTCCAGGACACTTCATTAGGGCTCTTCCGTTTCCTATTGAAGTGTTTGGGAGAACTCCGGGTGTCATTTTGATACTTTTCCATTTTTTTATGTACACTAATCCTCTTGTTGGTAACTTTTAAGAGTGTACATGAATTGAATTGACCTAAACAACTCGCGACGAATTGTTTGGTTTTTCAAACAACTCTTAAAAGCTTTCAAGAGTAAAGTAGGGTTGGGTTGAATGTAACCCTATTTTCGGGTTAGTTGGGTTGACATAACAAAAAATGTCAACTCGCGAACCGATCCGAATTATTCAGTTTTTCAAAAATTCAACCCAACTCAATCTTTATGGTTTGACTTAGGTAGTTTGAATTGATCGGATTATCGAGTCATATGAGTACGTTAAGATTTAGAATGTGATTTAACTCATGAATTAAATATATAATTATTAAATGAAATTCTCTTTATTATATACTTCAAAATAGTTTAATACTTCAACAATTTAAATTGATTAATTTAGGAAATTTTAGGAATTTACGAATATAAATTGATTTTTCCTAAAAGAAAAAAAACCTAAAAAAGGTAAAAACGTACCGTTTTGGGCTAAACGACATGTCGTTAAGTTAATTAAAAGCTGAAACGTCTTATCGTAAAAGATACGTAGTAGTGGTCTTCTTCCAGCAGGCAGCAATCCGTAGCCGATTACGCGCCATTGGAAGTCCACGCCGCTAACGGCGCCAAGTCGAGCATTGGTCGTTGTCCCATCCGTTCCGTTTAAAAGATCTGCGTCGATTCAGCCAATCAGAGCCGCGACATTATGTCATCAATCCAATAGAAATCTTCCACGTGGAATATCTCCAATATCTGACGTTTCGACCTTTTATATCCTTCGTGAAAGGGGCATTTTGGCAGTTAATTTCTTCTCCGATTCGTTTCTTCGCCCTTCTTTCTCTTTGCGTATCTCTGCAATTTCGTATTCTTTTTGTCGATCTAATTTCTCCGGCGACATCAAGGGCTGAGAATGGAAGCTCATGGCAGCGGATTACGCCGCGTGCTCGTGCTCGCCTTTTGCGTCGCCGGGATTTGGTCTGCTTACATTTATCAAGGTGTTCTTCAGGAGACTCTGTAAGTTTGTTTTCTTTATTATCATTTGATTATATAGCATTATTCTTTTTAGCGAGTTTCTACTGTTGATGTTTTCCCGAGGATTTTGATGGAGCATAAACTTTGTTTTCATATTAGGCTTTCTCGTTTGTGTTCTTTCTTGGAAAGTGTCTTGATTCTTTTGGATTTACATGCGAACACTAATGCCATTTATCTAGGGAAATCTGAAGAACTCTTCCATGGAATTGGATGTTGCCATTTATTCCTTATGTAATTCCTTCCGGCTTTCTTTGCCATATATTGTTGCCATTTAACAGTAGTTCGGATCAATGCTTATCATTTGGCTTCAATCATGTATGTATCAGAAAATGTTGGAATGGAAATAAATTGATTTGAGGATTAGTAGTGGTTCTACCTACTGTTTTTCTTTGAACTTGATCTTGAGGAACCCTTTTTCTCTCCGGAAAAGTCACGTTCTTGAGGAATGCAAATGCTCGTTGTTCTTGCTTTCCTCACCAATGGGTTTAAGTCCATTTTGACGATTCTAAGTAATTTCTCATTTCTATTTAGGTCTACTAAGCGCTTTGGTTCCGACGGAAAGAGATTTGAACACCTTTCCTTCCTTAACTTGGCACAAAACGTTGTCTGTTTAATATGGTCATATATAAGTGAGTTTCTCTTGGCTCAACTTTCTACCATTCTTATTCTATTCTGTATCTTCCCTTGGCATACCGCATAAAAAAACAAATTTTAGCTGTGGACATAAGAACTAAGATTTGTGTGTATCATAAACAGTGATAAAGCTCTGGTCCAGTCGTAGCACTGTTGGTGCACCTTGGTGGACTTACTGGAGTGCTGGTATTACGAATACGATTGGACCAGCTATGGGGATTGAAGCTTTGAAGTACATAAGTTATCCTGCCCAGGCATGTTTCAAATCATTCCCTTATTCCTTCATATTCTTTTATGCTTCTGTAATTTTCTAACTTTAATCAATCAAGATTTCCTTGATTATAAACCAACGCGAGCAAGGAGATATAAATGATACTTCATGATTAGGATGTGTGTGATTACTAAATAAATAGTGTGCGGCAACTAAAATGTCTTCGCTAGATTGGAATAAAAAGTCGAACTAATGAGTGATAGTTTATTTTAGCTAACTAAGTATGTTGTCAATTTCTGCAGGTCCTGGCAAAGTCATCAAAAATGATTCCAGGTCAGAAAACAACGAGATCTTCATAATTATATGTTTTACTCCACTTAAATATGAGGATTGTATATTATCTGTTCCATGGTAAATAAATAAAAAAAAAAAAAAAAAAAAAAAAAAAAAAAAAAAAAAAAAAAAAAAAAAAAAANGAAAGAGGTTATGAATAATAGGACTTCAATGGTTTAATCTGAGGAATTTTTGACCTATGTACGTTCTTAATCTGAATGCTTTTTATTTTGTTTGTGCAGTGATGCTGATGGGAACGCTAATTTATGGTATTAAGTACACACTTCCGGAGTATCTTTGTACATTTTTAGTTGCTGGAGGAGTGTCTACATTTGCACTCTTAAAGGTTTTTTCCGTTTCAAATCTTCCTACTTCTCGTTCTCTTTGTGTTCTATGTTTAAAATTTTGTTAATTCCAGACTAGCTCAAAGACTATTAGCAAGTTGGCACATCCCAATGCACCACTTGGATATGGACTCTGCTTCCTGAACCTTGCATTTGATGGTTTCACGAATGCCACTCAAGATTCCATTTCAACAAGGTGAGAATTTCATTTTTTACAATTCTCTCTTTGTTAGTCTTCTTTTCTCGTACACGATTAGTGTTTATACGAATTCATAATGTTAAAGATTATCATGTATTTGACATTTCCATTCTCGGTGGCCTAAAAGATGCAATGCTATTCTTGGAAATAAATGCAATTTAGTCCAGAACTTGGAAGCTTTATGCTGTTCAACAGTATATTTAAATCAGTAATGATTACAGTAATGGTCATTTAATAATCATCATCGATTCTGCAGGTACCCAAAAACAAGTGCATGGGACATAATGTTGGGAATGAATCTTTGGGGTACAATATATAACATGATTTATATGTTTGGGTGGCCGAATGGCACTGGATATCATGCCATAGAATTCTGTAGACAGCATCCCGAGGCAGCGTGGGACATTCTTCTGTATTGTCTCTGTGGAGCAGTAGGCCAAAATTTTATCTTCCTAACAATAAGTCGATTCGGTTCCCTTGCTAATACCACCATTACCACAACTCGCAAGTTTGTCAGCATCGTGGTGTCCTCTATGCTCAGTGGAAATCCCCTGTCATCGAAGCAGTGGGGCTGCGTTGTAATGGTCTTCTCTGGGCTATCATATCAAATCTACCTCAAGTGGAGGAAGCTGCAAAAGTTGCAGAGAAAGAGAAAGACCACCTAACTAGGAATTACAGTGTAAGCAAAGTTCAATGGTCCTTGAATTAGAGGGGCATCATGTTTTATAGAGCGCATTGGAAGTCATATGAACAAAGTTTTGACTCTCCCTTTTCTTTTACTTTTGTATAATCAGGCCTTGGAGGTGACCAGTGGAAGTCCCCTCCTCGAACCTATAACTGATTTTTCTTTTTTTTTCTAAGAGAATGAATTACTAGAATCTTGAAAAGTGCTAAATTGTTGAAATCTTGTTGTGTTTCATCGATTTCTAGCTTCAGATGGTTGAATTAAGGTTAACACTTACATGAATTCAATCAATTATCATGGATAAACGAAGGTGAGCGAGAAACGTTGATGATCCTTCCACTTTTCTGGAAACAAAAATTCAAATATTGGCCTTGTTCCTCGAGAAAGTTGATAGCAATAAGTGGGCCTTTATTTTGTAGGGAGTTCCCTCCTCTTTTACTTTCCACTTTTTGACTTTCCTCATAACTATACTTTGTCCTCTACCGCGACTGGCGGCCACCACCACCACCTCAATTTAACACACCCTTCTCCCTCTGAGCTTCAATTTTCAGTCTTTTTCAGCAGAGCCCGAGAACTGAGGTAAGCTCACTAAATCCACTCCTTGTACCTTCTCTCTGTCTTATTCCCCTTCCCTGGGGCCAAAGTATTTGAACTCTTGCAATTACTTACTGGGTCTGCTATTCTGTCAAAAATTTCAGGGACATTTGGAGAAGAGAAAGCAAGGTAGAGCGATGAATGCACACCAACAACAAAACACATTCCATTCAAATCATATTTATGTTTGTTACATCAAAAATCAGGTAAGGAACAAAAAAAAAATACTGATTCTATACCTCTGCACACCAAAAAAAAAAAAAAAAAAGANAAAAAAAAAAAAAGTATACAGGAAACCATCCCAACTGGTTATCCTCTACCTGTTTACATTAGTTTTTTTTTTTTTTTTTTTTTTTTTTTTTTTTTTTTTTTTTTTTTTTTTTTTTTTTTTTTNTTTTTTTTTTTTTTTTTTTTTTTTTTTTTTTTTTTTTTTTTTTTTTTTTTTTTTTTTTTTTTTTTTTTTTTTTTTTTTTTTTTTTTTTGTCTTCTTCTTTTTGCTTTCTGCTTCCCTCGATCACTTTTTGTTTGGAGGGTAGTAAGCTTGCGGCCAGAGCATGCTTACTCTCTGAATGTCTACAAATGTATCTAGAGGTTATGTACATGTGGGAAATCAAGCTACAAAAACTGGGACACCAAAATCACATTGCAAAGAACTGGAAAGAAGAAAAAAATGATACACCAAGCACACTGGTTTGGATGTTACTATTAGAGAAACCCCACCTAGGGAGAGAAAAGAAAAAAAGAATGTGGAACACGCGGTTATATGTGTTCCGATGTGTCTGAATCCTCCATAGTATTCTAGACACGAGTCATGGAATGCAGATATCAACATGCCACTATGAAAAATTCTAGGCCGGAATGGCTGCAAACCAATGGAACTTAATTCAAAGGAAAAGACTAATTAGAGAGGTTTTATAGACTTTGGAGAAGGGCTCTTTTGCAGGGTGGTGGTTGTGAATGATTAACACTAGGGTTAAGGGAAGGTGACTCCACTCCCAGTGTTTTAAGAAGAAAACTCCTTTCCTGAAAAAGAAAAGCAAACAGCACAAAACAAATGAGAGGTAGCCATAAAATGCATATAATTCCAGATGCAAAGAGAAAGCCAGAGAATTATCTGTCTATGTCTACATGGTAGCTTAATTTGACCCATGTAATTCGTGTTCGCAAAACCTAATTGAATACTAATTGAAACCTGTCTATTTATGAATTTGAACTTTTAAAGAACTGCAGTACTTCTATGATAGGTTATACGACCACTGTTTATTACAGAAGCTGCCTTTTCTATAATCCAGAAACAATCACTTGACTGGTTTTATTTTATTAGCACAGTAAAAACAAAATGTAAAGGTCACTTACACTCTCAGAGAACTGTGGGCTAGGTATTCCAGCTGCCAAGGATCTAAAAATTGGAATTACATGCATGGGGGAACTGAATTCTGAGCTTGAAAAGGAAGAGGTAATGGAATCCTTTTTTCGTTCATTGCAACATTTGAAAGCCTCTGCAGCAGTAAAACATTGTATCTTCTTAGCAGCATATCATGGGAAAAATTAATGGCATCTATAACCAATGTAAGAACTTATTCATTACCTCGCTCTAGCGTTGTCTTCAGAAGTATTTCTTTCTCAGATTCACCAATATTATTTTGAGCCTCTTGATGATGAGTCCCTATCTCAGGTCGGCTTTGATCTATTTTTTCCTCAACTGCTTGGGATACTATTGTTGATCCAGTACTGTATTCTGAACTGCCAGGAGACTCGTGGAGATTGGGTTGTCTGCGAGCAGTGAAGTTGATAAGGCCACAAATAATAAGTAGCTTCAATCTGAAAATTATAGTATGCATGTTTTTGTTACCTCCATTGGCTACCATCATTGCTACTCCTTAAATCCTCCACTAAACCTTTAATATCTTCCACTTGAAAGTCGATATCCGGAGTTGCATATTTGGGTATGTCATTTTCTTTGCTTCGACGGAGGAAATCTTGGAGAATCTGATTCATATTTAGTGGACTCAAGGAATAAGAAAAACTACTATATGAATGAAAATATCAGACATCTTTGAGAAGTTTCCAATCTTTTGAGCATGTAGTTTAGCAGATATACATAATTCAGGAGTAGTTGATGGACAAAGTAGCCATAATATTACTCACCTTCCAAGCATTTTCAAGACTCTGGTCTGTATTCTCCGAGTTGACCGTCAATGCGAGTGAACTGAGTAGTTCTGCTTGTTGTGTTAAAGCAGCTACCTTTGGATCATCCTTCTTGATAAAGGATCCTTGACTCTTGTTACCTTGAGCTGCTTGTGTTAGAGATATGAAACGGTTAAACCCAATATCATGAGCCCAGAAGTGAAACCAAAGGATGCACAAACAAAGCATGCGAAGGAATGACTAGTAGAAATGCTATTCCTTGTCTGTATGATGTGAAGGTTGTTTGTAGTGACTTACTAGTATTTAGACCCTCCTGGGCATTGTTCATGGGAAGTTGAGCTGGCAAATTATCGACACTGTGGACATTATCAACCAGTACCGCAAATGGAGCTCTCGGTCGGTTTTCTGATTCATCCTCGAGTGAGCAACCTTCTGTTGTATCAGATATGTGTGCTCTCCTAAACAGTCAATTGCGGAATAATTAATTCTTTGCTGTGAAGCAGTTTTTCCTTCTTATTTCTATTTAGACATCTTGTATACAAATTCTACCTTATCCTCTTAACCAGCTGAGGAGTTTCTGATGAAACATTATCACTCCCCTTCTGTACTAGGACCCTTTTGTTGTTGTGATTGATGAAGGAACTTGAGTTCTCTTTAGCTAATGCTTCATATTTGGCTCTCTTTTTACACAGTGTCGTAAACCGATTCTTCACTGCATTGTCCGTTCTGCATCAGTGAAATCGACATATAAATGTTCGGTCGACTTTGCGGTAAAAAATATAACTGCAACAAGAGAACTGGAAAGTGAAAGTTCTATACCTGCCTGACACCACCTTTGCTATCTCTGTCCATCTATTCCCAAATATCTTCTGCGCCTGTAGACCAGGCTAATTTATTAGATTCAGGGCATCCAATGACAGGGAATACTCAAAAGGTTTAGAGTAGAGTTTGAGCTTAATATGACAGTGATTACAGACAATGTTTATATCCCTATTATGGATTCTCTGTTCTTACAAGTTGGGGGAAGAATCACCTCGCATAGAAGCAAATCCTCTTCCGGAGACCAACCCCCTTTCTTAAAATCAGAATTCAAGTATGTGTACCATCTGAAACGCAAATTCCCATATGCCATACATATCAGTGAAACTCGATGAACCCAGAAGTAAACAACAACTGTTTGAATCAGGTATGTTACCATGATTTTCATCATTTGAATTACCTTCTTCTGCACTGTCTTGTTGTTTTATCCTTGAATTTTGACGCAATGATTGCCCAACTGCACAGTCGATTACATCAACAATCAATCAGATTAACAAGGAAGAAGAAGAAGATAAACACAGAATCAATGAGAGAAAGAGAGAGAGTTCATACTTCTCTGTTCCATGTTGATTAATCTGCTCTCGGAGAATATCATCCTCCTGAAACTCCAAGAACCCATATCAGAAACCACAGCCAAAAGGATCTCTACAAGAATCAAAAAGTGAAACAGAGAACGGGGAAAGAAATGGAAACCTGTTGAGTCCAGGAAACGATGTGCCGTTCCTTCTTCTTGGAATCTTCAGTGGTGAGCTTCTTCTTTGTGTCCTGCATTTGCTTTTATTAATTACAATAAACAGTGTCTCTTAGGCGCTCCTCCCCTTTTATCCAAGTAGCATGCTAAAGGCAAGCAAGCCTTTCTAAGGCATATAAAAAAGAAAGGGATAAGAAACTGCAAAGTCCCCTTTCCTTTAATCTTTACGGATACAGGTCACTGTTGGGTTCCGAAACGGAACAGCAATTTCTAGTAGAAAGCGATCCTCGAAATCGCCTCGGATTCTGACCTTCTTTTTTTTCCCTAAACACTTTAATTTCTTCACTATACAGCTAGTATCTGAATCAAACAAACAGAACCGCCATGGATCACGAGGACAAAGCAACACGATCAATCACGAATCCAATCCAATCAGAACTACAAAATGAGAAGCCTGAATCAAAACAAAACAAACACAGCGATTGTGATCGTAATCTTGCACCTCGTAATCCAAGAAGCAGTGATTAAGAAGAGGAAGGTAGAGATCTATGAATTGAAGAAAGAAATCGGTTTCTGCAAGTTTGAAATCAAGAAGAAGAAGAAGAAAGAGACATGGAAGATTGAAATGAGACAGAACGAGGTATTCTGTTCTGTTTGTCTCTCTCTCTCTAGAAAAACAAGAACATGGATTTTAAATTCATATAGAGAGAGAAAAAAAAATGGAAAATTAAATTAAAAAAATAAATAAATAATAATAATAAATTGAAACAACGGACTCTTGGCGAGTGCGCGGGTATGAAGAGAAGTTTGAAAAAGAACGCTGAATTCCATGTGGGGATAGGATGGTGGACTGACAAACCCTTTATTTATTTATTTATTTAATTAAATCTCATGCATGCATGTATGTATGTATGTATGCATGCATCCATGTCATCATCATGCATAACTCAATCAAACAAAAATAGATTAAAAAGGAATTAGCATCATATTATTAAGAAATTTGATAAAGTTTAAATCCACTTTAGAAAACATGATAAAGTTAAAATGAATAAATTTAGAATTTAAATTTCAAAATAATAATTGGGTATATTGAATTAGATATTTACCAAATTAATTTAAAATAATAAAAATTAAAATAAATTCTCTCACAAAATTTAATATTTTCCAAAGTAGTAAAGTAGTGGACACATGATTTTTGTGAGAGTGAGAGTGAGAGTGCTCATTTATTTATTTATTTATTTTTCTCTTTAAATTTATTTTGTGTGTAAATAATTAATGGAATATATTTGAATTTTTGAAATTTTGAATGGAGGGTGACATTAATAGATGTGTGCCCAAAATATGAGTAAAAGTAATTCCAAATATATATTTATAGAAATAAATATTAAAATTAATAAAATCATTTCTTACTTTAAAAAATCTAATAATTTTATATGTCAATTAAGAAATTTGGGTAATGGAAGAAAACCCCACCAATTTGAAGTGATAGAAACCTAACTCTATTATTTGTATATATTTGTTGATGTTTAGGCATCGAACTCGATCGGGTCTCACGCAGCCGACCAATTCTAACACGTAGTTGAAAAATATAACAAATAGAAGAGCTGTGCTAGGAGATATTAAGAGGAAGTCTGATTTTTTTTAAATTTAATATTTATGGGATAGAGTGAGACGTCAAAATTATTTTTAATTTTTTAGTTTTTTTTTAGTTTATTAAAATCCTAATATTTTTTATAAAAAAAAAACTTATAATTTTATGATGAAAATAATATATCCAAGCACTTTTGTCTTGATCATCCTAGGTGGACAAGATGAAGAACTGCCACGTGGAGGAAAAACTGTATATTTTGAAATATTTAATGTGGTGGACCCCACATAACCCTATCCTTTACACAAACCCTCGTGACAGCGAGGCATCCCGCCTAAAAAGAGTAATTGCATTTCCTTCAATCTTTTTTATTTTTTCAAAAAAAGAAAAAAAATTATAATAATTTTTACCTCTAAAATATAATTACTTTCTAGTTTTAGCTTTAAATTTCTTTTACGAAAGTTTAAACATGCTTTTAAATTTTTTTTATTATTTTAAAATCACATACAATCCATGACAATAAAAAAAAAAAAAAAATTATATATCTTAATACATGGAAAATTAAAACAATAAAAAAAAATTACTTTGTAAGATGGGTTAAATTATAAACTAATTTTGTTATCATTTAGTTTTTATAATTCACGCAACGAGACAGGATCAAGATGAGACAAGACCACATATCAGTTGTAGAAGTAAACGGAACATTTTTTATAAAGAATATGAAAATTGTCTGTGGGCTTTTGATTAAATCGAAAAGTAAAACAAAAATAATTTAAAAAGAAATTTGAAGAAATAAGGAAAAGGGAGAATGGAAGTTGAAAGAAGACATATTGACAAGACAGAAATATGCCATTTGAGTAACATACACAAATTTATGCTTTTAATGGGGGAATCTCCACAATATAATATATATATATATATATATATATATATATATATATATATAT
>NC_036646.1:945214-1098529 GCF_002806865.2 Cucurbita pepo subsp. pepo
AAAAAAAAAAAAAAGGATTGATGGAGAATTATAAAGGGAAATATGAATAAGAGTAATTGTGAGGGGTCGGTGATATTTGTCCCACCAACACCCATCAAATGCCAAATACTTTATAGTTATAAATATCTAGACGTACGAATTTATTTAAATTAATTATATGTTCAAAAATTATTGTAAGGAGTAGTTACGTTCTTTAATTGAAAAAAAAAACATGAATTTATAAGTAAAAAGTGTGTGATTTCTAATATTAAACTTTAGGAATAAAATTGGTTCATAAATTTAAAAAATATATTAAATTTTTTAAATAATATATTATAATTAAATGGCAAATCTTAATTTAATAAAAATATAAATAGATGTTTTAGATATTAATAATTTATTTTTATTTTTATTATAAAAATTTAAATAAATGACTTGATGTAACCCAATTTACTTATTTTATGAATTGATTAAATTAGATTTATTATTTAGATTGAAAATTTTGAAACTCAAATCCAACCTAACTTTTGTTATTATCTAACTATAATATTAATTTAATTCCCAAATTCTTTTAAATATTTAGAAAAATTATATAATTTAATTTAAAGTGAAAACAACGTTTGCTCATATGCATTATTAAAGGCAGGCCCTAGTCTAAGAAAACTTTAATTAATTTATTTATTTTTAGTATTTGAATTGGTTTAATATAATAATTAAATTTGGAAGCGCGTTACTCATATTATTGACAAAAATGCATATGGTATATGGACCCCAATAAATACCTTAATTTGCACATCTAATCTTTTACTAAGTAATTCCCCTAAACATTTCTCAATTACATCTCCTTTTTCTCGTCTTTATTATACCTTCTACTTTTCTCCCATTCTTTATTGTTCGTTTTGCCTCGTTATGTATCGTCGTCAGCCTTACGGTTTTAAAATGCGTCTACTGTGGAGAGAGTCTATCCCTACCTCGATCAGTATCTCGTACCGTTTGGTGACTAACTCTAATACCCTTTGTAATAGTTTAAGCCCACCACTAGTAAATATTGTCTGCTTTGATCCGTTATGTATCGCGGTTAACCTCACGGTTTTAAAATGCGTCTACTGTGGAGAGAGTCTATCCCTACCTCGATCAGTATCTCGTACCGTTTGGTGACTAACTCTAATACCATTTGTAATAGTTTAAGCCCACCACTAGTAAATATTGTCTGCTTTGATCCGTTATGTATCGCGGTTAACCTCACGGTTTTAAAATGCGTCTACTGTGGAGAGAGTCTATCCCTACCTCGATCAGTATCTCGTACCGTTTGGTGACTAACTCTAATACCATTTGTAATAGTTTAACCCACCACTAGTAAATATTGTCTGCTTTGGTCCGTTATGTATCGCTGTTAACCTCACGGTTTTAAAATGCGTCTACTATGAAAAGGGTCTATCCCTACTTCGATCGGTGTCTCACACTGTTCAGTGACTAACTTTGATACCATTTGTAACAGTCCAACCCCACCACTAATAAATATTGTCTACTTTGGTCCGTTATGTATGGCTGTCAGCCTCATGGTTTTAAAACTCGTCTAGTATGGAGAGGGTCTATCCCTACTCCGATCAGTGTCTCGCACCGTTCAGTGACTGACTCTTATACCATTTGTAACAGTCCAACCCCACCTCTGATATTGTCTATTTCGGCCAGTTACGTACCGTTGTCAGTCTCATGGTTTTAAAACGTGTCTACTAGGGAGAAGTTTTCACACCCTTATAAGGAATGTTTCGTTTCCCTCTCCAGCCGAGATAAGATCTCACAGTATAACAACCCAAGCTTACTGTTTCTCCAACCGACGTGGAGCCCAGTGTTCTTATTGGCACACCACCCGATGTCTGGCTCTGATCCATTTATAACAGCTAAAACCCACAACTTTCCAACCGATGTGGGATCTCACAATCCACTCCCTTAGGGCCAACGTCGTACATCGTCTAATATCTGGCTCTAATACTATTTGTAATACCCCAAGCTTATCTCTTCTCCCATCGACGTAGGATTATATTACGATTAATTTGGGATTAAGTGGAGGGTGGAGAGTGAAGAGGAGGCCCAAGTTCCGAAAGAGATTGAAGTAAGTGATAAGATAGATGTGGGGCTTGTGATCATCTTACCTTCCCATGATCATAATCATCATCTTCTCCTTCTTTTTGGGTCCAATTTTAAACAAAAAGAATGGGTATTAGGAATGATTAGAAACTTAAAATACTCAAATGGGTCTATTCCAAATTCCTCTTACCAAACCCTAATCACTTCCACACATCAAAACAACACAAAAGTTGAAGAAGAAGAAGAAGGGTTTTGGCAATATATCACCAAAGTTGGGTCCTAATATCTTTGGTTGTATACTCATAGCTATTGAATTGGTGATTTGTCTTATGAAATGTGTATTGACTTTTGTTTAAAGCTGCATGAAATGGATATTAAATCTTTCTTCAAATGCTAATCAAACCAAATATATGACAAAATCTAATATCATGAGATTAGGGTTGGGTTTACTTTGTCTTTAATCATATCATTATCTTTATAAATTATATATATAACAAACAAAATTTGAGATGTATTGGTTGAATCTTTTGACAAAATTGGCTCCTTTTTGTTACTTTTGGGTAACAATGTGGTTTATGCTTTCCTTTTGCAAAGGGGTTTGGTTTTTAATATCAATCCCAAAGCTTTTAGTTTCTAATCTATTCCAAAACTTATATCAATCGTGAATTTATCTCAATTTTAGATTATATTCGCATCCCAACGAATGTTTTCTCAAATAAAGAGATCTCAGGTTAGTTGAATACGAGAACGAAACATTCCTTGTAAAAGAGTGGAACTCTCTCATTAGTAGACGCCTTTTAAGATCATGAGGTTGATGACGATAGGTAACGGGTCAAAACGAACAATATCTACTAATGGTGGCCTCAGACTGATACAAATGGTATCAGAGTCAGATATTGGACAGTGTGGTAGGGAAGACGCTGGACCCTGAGGGTGGATTGTGATATTCCACATCGGTTGGAGAGGAAAACGAAACATTTCTTATAAATGTATGGAAACCTCTCCCCGGGCGGTGTACCAAGGAGGACGCTGACCCCTTGTGAGATCTCATATCAGTTGAAGAGGGGAACGAAACATTTCTTATAAAAGTAAAGAAACATCTTCCTAACAGACACGTTTTAGAATCATGAGGCTGACAGCGATACGTAACAGGCCAAAGCGAACAATATCTACTAGTAGTGGCCTAAGACCGTTACAGTTATTTATCTACTCAAACTCGAGCATACTCTTATCTCGATCAATGTTAGGGAAGAAATCAAAGAAAAAGCAAAAACAAAAGCATGTTTAATGCATATCAAAGTCAAAATGAAAGAAAAAAAGAGGGAGAATTGTCTAGAATCATTAAAGAAAAACGTGCATTTCCCTTAATCAGCGTAGATTTTAGAACAAACATGGTTTTACAAGTTAATGGCGTTTTCAAGAGGCAACCAACCTCACAAGGTGAAAGAGACATCGACAGTCAAACGATGTTTTCCTGTAAGAGTGTCTGGTCTTGATGTTTCTTTCCGAAAAGCCAACCAAAATGGTCCATCTCTACCACTACTTTATCACCTAAATTTTGGTCCTTTTATCGGAGGTAGTCTCACGTTCGGTAATTTAAGAATGATCCTGAGTTTATAAGTAAACAATACATCTTCTCGAGACATTT
Organism: Cucurbita pepo subsp. pepo; assembly: GCF_002806865.2. NCBI lineage: Eukaryota > Viridiplantae > Streptophyta > Magnoliopsida > Cucurbitales > Cucurbitaceae > Cucurbita > Cucurbita pepo. The sequence goes on from NC_036646.1 coordinate 948,930, forward strand.
TGGGGAAGCCCAAAGCAAAGTCATGAGAGCTTATGTGAGCTTATGTTCAAAGTGGACAATACCACCGTTGTGGAGAGTCCTAACCATTGTTCAAGTCTTTTTTTCTTGTTTTATTGTTTTGGTATGGCGCTCCTCTAATGATTGTGTGTTTGTGGGCTGCTAACTTGAGTTCAAAACTTGGTGTTAAGGTCACAAAAGCAGGCTGAAAAGGAGAGCCTCTTACCCTACAAGTAAAGAAGAAAGAAAGAAAGAAAAAACATAAAAACAAAAGCAAATGGAAGAGTACAAAACAACTTTCTACATTTCCTTTCTATTTGCTTATTTATATTATCCTTAACCCATCTCCCTTTTTAAATAAAAAACTAATCTTTCTTTGTCCATGTTTTGAATTCTAATCTCTCTTGGACGTGCATGAATAAAAAAAAAACGGACATTTTTTGTGACACCTGAGTAAATGGGGCGTCCACGAATGAATTGGGATCACGTTCGAATGAGAGCGACCCATGATAGCTAAGAAAAACTTTAGCTCAATCATAAGAACTCCAAGGATAAACATACTTTGCTTTAAACAATTCTATGTTGAGTGATCTCTTTAGAATTGTCTTAAAATGCATGTGAGTGAGGACATAGAATACTGATAGGACTTGTGTTGGTCTATGGAGATTGTATTCACGTTTAGAAGCAAAGGGTAGTGTGAGATCTCACATTGGTTGGAGAGGAGAACTAAACATTTCTTATAAGGGCGTGGAAACCTCTCCTTAAGCGTTTTAAAATCGTGAGGCTGATGGTGATACGTAACGGGCCAAAATGGACAATATCTGATAGTGGTGGGCTTTTGGGCTGTTACAAATGGTATCAGAGCCAGACACTAGACAGTGTGCCAACCAAGACACTGGCCTCAAGGAGGGTGTATTGTGAGATCACACGTTGGTTGTAGAGGGGAACAAAACATTCCTTATAAGGGTAGAAGTCTCTCCCCAATAGACTCGTTTTAAAACCGTGAGACTGACGGCGATACGTAACGAACTAAAGCGGACAATTTCTGCTAACAATGGATTAGGAGTCGAATATGGATTTCAAATTCGAGAAGAACAAGGTAAAGTTTTTGTGTTTAATTTGTAGGGAAATGAAGAAAGGAGGGATTTTTATTGATGGGTATGGGACAAAATATACCTAGGCGGATCCCATGATGGTAAAAAAAGGGGAAAAAAAGAAAGGTCCCACGTGTGGATGAGAGATGAGAGAGTCATGGAAACATAATTTCATCCCTATTTAGCTTTATGTGTATGTAGGGGTTGTGTTGCTTTGGGATTCCAACAATGTGGGCACCCCAAGTCTTGGATATTGGCGCCACCTTTTTAAGATCATTCTTACATTTTCTATACACACACAAGCTTTGGGAATCCTATGCCATTTCTCCCGGAGATCGACATTCTCTTGCGACATAGTCATGTTATCTACTCCTCACTTCTTAACCCTGAAAACTATTCTCATTAACCAACACGAGTCTTTCCAACATGTTTTATTTTCCACTCACATGTATCCCAAGAAAATTCCTAAGAGATCACCCAATATAGAATTGTCATAAGTAAAGCACGTTTAACCCTGAAGTTCGTAGGATTGAGTGATACATGTAGTAACTTTCATTTCTTTTGAGACTTTCTTAGTTATCATTTACTCAAGATCACTCTCGTTAAAGTGTAAATGGTGACCAAAACGCGGTTAAGTAACCTTTGGACGTAGGGGATGAGCTATGTCAGCCAATCATTCCCACTTTCATTTCACTGTTCATTAATGTCCCAAGAAAAAGACATTTCACCATTTATATAACTCTAGATGTTTGTGGACACACAAATTTGTATTCAAACATCCAAAGTTTAGACTTTTTCCAATAATCAACACAATATCAAACCCCGCCATTCATATTAAAGCTTTGTAATCATGTCTTAAACATAGGCCACACTGCTCCACCACTACATACATTACAGTAGGATTAGTGTTCATTAATGTCTCATTAAGGGGGCTGCTGAGGGCAGGCCAGCCCCAGCCCCAGCCCCAGCCCCAGCCATGTTCTTGTTGCAGGAGCTGTAAGTTCCAAAGAGAAAGAAAGAAGAAAAATGGGGAAATCTCTTTATCATCTTTATATAAAGATGCAATTTTTATTTTAATTTATTTTGGTTGTGAAGAAGTGAGATGATAGACAAAGCCTGAAACATGGTCAAAAGTGTGGAATGAACAAGCTGGCAAGATCTCAGCTACCTTCACTTCTTCCAAATCCAATTATTCCTTTCCTTTTTCTCTGCCCGAGTCTGCATTGCCACCAAGCTTTGCTTCATGGGGGGCTACCAAATTAAGCATACATTTTCCCCTTCCTGTCACCCTCATAGCCCCTAACACCTAAAGTAACTCACTTTCTTCTTATTTTTTTGTTTCTTTTTTAACCCAATTCATTCTATGCTTTAATCTCTTCATTTTAGCACTTTTGGCTGTTAAAACTCGTGTATTTCCATGCATATTTATATGATTGAAAGAGGTTTTTGATTGGGGCAGAGCTACTATTGTAACCGTCCAAGTCTACTGCTAGCAGATATTGTCTTCTTTAGATTTTTTCTTTCGGGATTCTATTCAAGGTTTTTAAAATGAGTCTGCTAGTGAGAGCTTTCCACACCCTTATAAAGGGTGTTCCGTTCTCCTCCTCAACTGATCTGTGATCTCACAATCCACACCCTTATAAAGGGTGTTTCGTTTTCCTCCTCAACTGATATGGGATCTCACAATTCACTCCCCTTCGTGGCCCAGCGTCCTCGCTGCAGGTTTCCACACCCTTTATAAAAGGTGTTTCGTTCTCCTCCTCAACTGATCTGGGATCTCACAATCCACCCCCTTTTCCACACCTTTACAAAGGGTGTTTCGTTTTCCTCCTCCACCGATATGGGATCTCACAATTCACTCGTTCCCTTCTCCAATCTGCATCCTCGCTGGCTTACCGCACGATGTCTAGCTTTGATACCATTTGTAACGGCCAAAGCCCACTACTAGTAGATATTGTCCTCTTTGAGCTTCCCCTCAAAACTTTTAAAACACGTCCACTAGGGGGAGGTTTCTCACCCTTATAAAGGGTGTTTCGTTCTTCTCCACAACTGATGTGGAATCTCACAATCCACTTCCATTGGAGGCCATCGTCCTCGTTAGCACACCGTCCAATGTCGAGCTCTGATACTATTTGTAACGGTCCAAGCCCACCGCTAGTAGATATTGTCCTCTTTGAACTTTCTCTTTTGGCCTCCCCTCAAGGTTTTTAAAACACGCCGGCTAGAAAGAAGTTTCCACACTTATATAAAAGATGTTTTGTTCTCCTCTTCGACTATGTTGAAGCTGAATTCATGTCTGTCAAACAAAATGATTTGCTTTTGTTCTGAAGGTCCCAGAAATAGGTCTCTTCTGGTAACGGGGTGAAGTTAAGAAAAGTTGGGAAGTGATGGGGTTGGCCTTCTCTTTTTCACTGCAAACTGCAGAGTTGCATGAAATCTTAGGCATTATTACCATTTCACCAACGCTTTTCATGACTTTTATAATAGACGTCACATACTCCTCGCTTGTCACTGCCAGTCCTTGCTGAAAAGATGTAATGGGTCAGGATGTATTGTTAACTATGAAGGCCCATGTCATGTCAATGATGTCTTAATGAGCCTACCACCACCAACCTGCCCATTTCTGGGCCTACGGTTTCCATCTCTTCAGTTACCTTCCAGACCGACACAACCCAATACTTGGGCTCAGACTGCATGGCTCTCTCACTTGCTCCCTCATGGTTTTTCTTTCCCTTTACCACGGCTAAGTTCAGGTTCGTTTACGAGTTTGAAGCTTATTGAATCGACTACCGATAATTTTCAACTTTAGAGTATGCATATATTATGAGTTCTAAGTTAGGCGAAAGTTACCTATAAACTAATGTGATGATTCTATATAGTATGACTGAAATATCATTTCATAAAAGAAGTTCGTGGGGTATAAAATGTATGATGTAACTATGCATGACATGTACAGACATTCCAGGACACTCCTATATGACTTGAGGACTCATGAATGCTCTCCCGCCTCGATCAGTGACATCATTCTCCTAAAAAAGAAGAGTATAAAAACATTCAATAAACAACTTATTTGTAGGTTTTTTTTCGCATTCTTATTTTAGTAAGTATCCACAACCTTTTCTCTAGCTTCGAGGGAGTGCGGACTAGGCTCCAACTCGTTGTTTTCTACCACTTAGGTTGCTTGCCCTCTTATGCAGTGAATGATCAGTGTCCTGAGATGAGACGCGACCTTAAAAGTATAACTGAGGGGACAGTATGATTGGATTTGAATCGATATGGTCATCTAATAGATCATCCTACGTGGTCCCATGTTCCCCCGCTCAGGGATGGGTTTTTACGTCTTAGCGGTCTTGTTCAGGAGACCCCTTAGCTATCCTCACTAGGTCGGGGCGCGAATCGCACTACTCTGTCCAGCTCAGCCTAGCTCAATGAGCTCAGTATCGGAGTACAGTCTCGACGGTATAGTATGGAGCAGAGAGAGAAGTGGAGGTTTATGTGACACTATTCACACTACTCAAGTGAAGCGAGCTAACTTGGTTGTCTACAGTTTCGTTGTGGGGACGTGGCCCTTCTCCGGCCTCTCCTAGGTGGTGGCACTCGTGGCGGCGCCCAATCCTCATCTGGGGTCAACTCTCTAGCCTCCTCCGTAGGTGGGTGCTGCTCCACCTTGGGGTTTGGAATCATTGAGCCTTCGTCGACCCTCCTCCTACCCCTTTTGGGACGAAGGCCGAGATAAACTCCTCTTCTCTTAGGCGTCATTATCCGTCAACAGACAGGGAATAAGAATTAATACCACATTTTCGTTGTGTCCGAACAAAAGAAGCACAATTGATATTATTTAGAACTCTCAACAAAACTCCCAAAATCATTCCAGTCAAATTTTCCTACACCTCAAAGATAAGTGAACTTACCTGGTCGCAGTGGGGCGTGTCGGTAGCTTGAATCACAGAGATACTAGACTCTATACACTAAATGTCTACAAAACCTAAGGTCGATGCTTTGATATCATAGCATTTGGGTCTCTTAATTCCTCCCATAGTTTTTCATTCCCCTTACTATGACTATTGTTTCATGTTTAGAAAGTTCAGAAGTTTGAAGCTTATTGAATCAATTACCGATAATTCTCAACTTTAGAGTATGCATATATTATGGGTTCAAAATGTTAAGAGTTTCGTATTATTGCTCTAAAAAATAGACCTTATTTTTATGTTACCGTATCCATACTTGGTTTGGTTGCATTATTTATGAGTAGATTTGATTTAACTTCGAATATGATATCTTTGCCACAGCCGTAACCATGTAAGTTGAGTGAGTTCCCACGAAACTCACGAGATAAATAAACATCTCTAAACATAAACGGGTAGAAGGGGCAGTGACATGATAGGCCCAATTTGAGTGGTGTCATTTAGGTTGAAGTCCATGGAGCTTGAGAGGATGTTGTTGGGCCTCAAACTAGAAGAAGGGTGTATGAAGCTAATCTGGTGCGTGGAACACTGGAATATTCATACAGCAGAGAGCATGGATGCCCAGACCAGAAGGGAATGCAGAGGTTGTCGGGTTATTTAAATTCAATATGTCACTTTTTAATTTCATTCAACTCTTTTATCAATTGCTAATAATTACATCCAAACATCTTCCCTCATCTCTCCTATAACCCCACCTCATCATCCCCAATAAATTTATTCTTTCTTCTTTCGTTCGGAAAGCAGATAATATCTATTAGTAGTGAATTTGGACGGTTATATATATAGTATCAGAGCCAGATACTAGGTGTGATGTCTCATATCGGTTGGAGAGGAGAACAAACCACCCTCTATAAGAGTGTGGAAACCTTCCCCCAGTAGACGCGTTTTAAAATCTTGAGGGGAAGCCCAAAGAGAACAATATCTGCTAGCGGTGGATCTGGGTCGTTACACTGGGGGTGTGCCAGTGACGACGCTGGCCTCCAAGAAAGGTGGATTGTGAGATCTCATATTGGTTGAAAATGAGAACGAAGCATTCCTTATAAGGGTGTGGAAACTTCTCTCCCTAACAGACACGTTTTATAATCATGAGGTTGGTGGTAATACATAACAAGCCAAAGCAGACAATATCTGCTAGCAGTGGGTTTGAGCTATTAAAAATGGTATCGAAGCCAGACACCGGACAGTGTGCCAGCGAAGACGCTGGCTCCCAAAAGGGGTGGATTGTGAGATTCTATATCGGTTGGAGAGGAAAACGAAACATTCCTTATAAGGGTGTGGAAACCTCTCCTTATAGACGCATTTTAAAAATGTGAGAATAGCGGCCACGCGTAACAGGCCAAAGCGGACAATATTTGCTATCGATGGGCTTGGAGTATTACAAATGATATCATAGTCAAACACTGGGCAATATGCCAACGAGGACGTTGGCCCCCAAGTGGTAGGACTGGATTGTGAGATCCCACATCAATTGGAGAGGGGAACGAAGCATTCCTTACAAAGGTGTGAAAACCTCACCCTAATAGACGCGTTTTAAAACTATGAGGCCGATAGCGATATGTAACGGGTCAAAGTGGATAATATCCACTAGCGGTGAGCTTGAACTCTTACATTCGGAGAGAAAAAACCCACCTACATCTACGGATAGTAGCTAATCACTGTAACTTACAAATGTATCTCTCACACTCTCACAGTACAAATTCAAACGTGACAAAGAAGACAGAAAAAGAGTAAATGATTGCAAGCTTCCAAAAGATATGAAGTTGGATACTCCAAGAAATTGAAGATAATGGAGTAGAGATGCATCAAGCGTTTGATCATACAAGATAGTTTCATTTGTTGTGTTTTGGTTTGGAACATAGAGAAGCTAAGTACAAAAGCATAGCCAAACATTAAGGAATGGATATGCAGAGGGAGAAAAAAGAAGATCAAAACTTGGAAGCAATAGCTACAGCTATAGGTAAGAAGGTGTGAATGAGAGAGGGGTAGCGGCGTGGGTGACAGTGGGTTCACATGAGAGCTCCCACAGACACACACAGAGCTGTAGTTTTCACAACTTTGATACCACTTCAATATTAAATTCATTTTCTTGGCTTTCATTTGTGTTCATAAAGAAAAACTCGTCCCCCCCTTAACGTCCACTTCACGAGAACGACCATTTTCTCCAACTTCCTTTGTTTTCTTCTGCCATTCTTTCATCTCTTTGTCTTCTTCCCACTCTCGGGATGTGTGTTTGATTCCCTCTTTCTCTCTCTCTTGATGGTAGATTTGTGTTGTTCACCGTGCCCATGCACACAAATCATCACCAAAAATCATTGCAAATAAGGTCTCTAAGAGCTTTTTTTAATGGAATTAGCTGATATCATGCTGCATCTTGAGCCATACTGATATATATGTTCAAAAGCTTCAAGAAAAATAAGAACTTTATTATTCCTCCAAAAGGGGTTCTCAAAAACCGCCACCTGAAAATATATATTCCACTAATTTATACAATGACAAATGATCTAACACCAAAAAGCACAACCCTTTTAAGTTGATTTGAAAGGAAAAGAGAAGAAAACTCAGGAAAACATTGCAGATTCATGGGGGGGGGAGGAGGTGGGAAGAAATCTTGATATTTCTTCGAGAAAAATCCAATTAAATTAAACATATTCATATTATGACATTATTATACTTCGATGATGATTCAGTTGAAATGTTGCTGCTCCAACCAAGGCCAAAAACCAGAGTGATCATCCATTCCACAGAACATGTTGGACAAACTGCTGCTTTCTTCTTTAGCAATTTGAGGATGATTGTTGTTATCAAGTGGCGGCTTTGGTGGGTCTGATGATCTTGAGGAGGTTTGAAAGAGCTGAGCCAAAGCTGGAGGCCTTAAGGAGGTGGGAAAAAGAGGCCTGTTTGTTGGGTGGTGCTGATGCTGATGAGGGCTATCAATGGCTGGTGTTCTTGAGATGTCCAATTTGATGTTATCAGAGCTGTTCTCACTTCTGTTACTGCAAGACCCTTCTGTTTCTTTGTTCAGATTGATTGATTCCGTTGGCTCTCTACTTTTTAGTGCCATTATCTGTCCCCCAAATTCATCAAATTCACCAATCAATACATATATTACCAAATCACTTCCTTCTCTCTTTCTCTCTCTTGCATTTATATGCACCTTTATAGACTCATCATTACCATATTTTTGCCTTCAATCTAAAGAACTAATCATTCCTTACATGCATGGCAACACAAGAAATCTATTCATGTGCTATTAATATCAAACATAAATTTCAGCCACACCAAAAACTGATCAAGCAAATGGATATTGAAGATCAAGAACAACACACAAGAGAGAAATTAATGAAGTGAAGTGAAGTGATTGTGATTAAGCTAACCTCTGCTTGAAGTTTTTGGTTGTGGGATTTGAGGGCTTCATTATCTGATTTCATAGCTTCAAATTGTCTTTTAAGAACATCGTAGTCTTTCTCTAGCTGCTTTGTCTTCCACCGAGCCCTCCTGTTTTGAAACCAGATAGCTATCTGTCTGGGCTGTAGACCAAGAGCTCTAGCCAGCTGCATTTTTCTCTCAGGCTCAAGCTTATTTCCCAGTTCGAAGTTTTTCTCAAGTGTTTTGACTTGCTCCATGTTAAGTCTCCTCTTTTTCTCACCTGCCTGTGATCCATCATCAGAGAATTCATCCTCACCGTTATTTCCTTCTTCCACCATTTCTGCTCCTGAAAATGACATGGATCGTTTTCCTAGAAATGATGCAACACCTGCAACAACAACAAAAAAGAAAACCCATTTCAAAGATGAGACCTTTTTTCATTTTGTGAAGAACTAAAAAAGATGGTATTCTGAGAGAGAGATCATTGAGTAATATACCATGAAATTCTTGGGGTGTGCAAGAAGGTAGAATTGGGTTGAGAGATGGAGGAGAAGAGTGGTGATGATCATGATCTTCATGGGAAGTTTGTAGCATGAAATTTGCTGGAAAAAAAGCCATCCCATTGCTTGTCATGATGACTGCCGAAGCTGCGATCGCCGCCGTCTGCGGCCGGAATCTTGTCTTGTTAATGGAAGTGGGATTGAATGAATTGGGTTTCTGTTTCTTTTTTAGTTGCTCACTTGGGTTGCTTCAATTAATGGAGAGAAGAGAGATCAGAGGCATTTATATGTGAAATATTGGTTTATATACCATCTCAGCTCCTACCAATGGCTGCCTTACTTCTTCTCTCTAGAGATACGTAGAGAGAGAAAGAGAACGTGTGATCTCAGTTCTTAGCTCGTATTGAGCTGCAGGATTCTCTTTCATTTTTGCTTTGTAAGGGCAGGAATACAATACTGTGGATAAGTTTAAATCGGGGTGGCTTTAATTACAAACTTAGATCCTGTACGGATATTGAGAAAGAAAGATAATAATAACTTAAACATCAACCGAAACAGCAGCAGTAATGGAAACATTTTTCATCAAGTTCAGATATTTAGTATCAGTAAGCTCTGTAATTAACACTAAACACGTTCACAGAAGTGTAATTTTCAGTTCTAACAAAACCAGGGTGATGATTAATTAGAAGGAGAGTAAGTTAGAAGCAATAATTAAGAGGTATGAGTTTATATCAAAGACTTTGTGAGTCGGTCAAATCTTGATGATTAGGTGTTATTAAAAGGTTACTTTTTCCATATCTTTCCGGAGAGAACCAATGGCGTTTGCCACAGATCTTTATCTAACAATGCATGACAGTTGTATGAAAAAGAAAAACACATTTTTTTTAACAATCATATAAATAAGAAGAAGGGGTAAAGTGATTTTCAAGTTTTCTGATTCCTAATTAGTTGCTAAAAGCCTTTAAATGAGGGGGGATTGAGAGTTCGTCACGGTAAGAAATGAAGAGAAAACAAGCACAAATCGAAGCTTAAATGGTTATGAACATGGCTACTTAGTATTCAACTCGATCCAAAAACGTCCCTTTTCTTCAATTCTCACCTCCTCAGCCTTGAGAACAAAATTCAAGTGGGAGATTTGAAAGAAAAGGAGAAAACTTGGTATAGGTGACATATTTGAAAAGGGAAAGAAGAAGAATGAAAAAGTTATTTACTTTTGATTTTGGTTGAAGAAGGAAAGAAAGAAAAGAAAAGAAAAAGGAGGGAGGGAGGGAGTGAGTGAGTTGGGTGGAAGTCTTAGGTGGAGCGGTGGGGGCAGGAATCTAGGGGGATGGGTCCGGAGGGAGGGGTGGGCAGGGGTTGCTACCTAACCCACCAACAGCTATCGTGCACCAGGACGAACCTATTTCCCATCATTCATTTTATCATCACTTTCACTTTCTCTTTCTCTTTCTCTTTCTTTCAAGTTTTGTTTTAGAAACTAAGAGGAGAGGATGAGCTATGGAGATGGTATTACGTCTTCATGATGTCCAATTTCTGTCCTTTTCTCTTTCACTTATATAATTCCACTTTATCTTCTTCTTCTTTACTTCCATGCAAATTCCCCCACTCTCATTTGTTCATACTATTTCCTTCCACCCTACCTCTGTAATGCATTTGAACAGTGGAGTATCTAACTGTGAAGTGTCTGTACTGATAGGATTTATAAGAATTTTGAAGTTAAATGAGTTTGACTTACAACGATCTTATGTTGGGTGACTTTTCCTTAAAAACGTGTAAATGAAGACAAGAAAATTGTCTATATTGTAAGGGTGTAGAGGATACCAAATATGTGTCGAATTCAAATTCTAAATTCTAAATGTCGATTCTAATCTAGACACAATTTACCATTTCACTTGTGGGTTTGAATAGTTACATGATCAAGAATTTCTAACGACTACGTGGGGTGGGAGATTCCGAACCTATAAGTGCACTAAGGAGAGCTTAGGGAGAGCTTATGTTGACAATGACTCAAAACAATTTAACTATGATTTGTTTGTCATCCATTTAATAAAGAGGCGATGAAGATTGAATAGGTTTGAGGTTGGGAAGGAAATAATCTCGGATTCCTTATAAGGGTGTGGAAACCTCTCCTTAGTAGACGCGTTTTAAAATTGTGAGATGACGGCGATATGTAACGGGCTAAAGCAGACAATATCTACTAACGGTGAGCTTGGGTTGTTACAAATGGTATAAGAACCAAACACTGGGTGATGTGCCAACAAAGACGCTATGCCTCAAAGGAGGGTGGATTATGAGATCCCACATTGGTTGGAGAGGGAAACGAAACATTCTTTATAAATGTGTGGAAACCTCTTCCTAGTAGAGGCGTTTTAAAATCGTGAGACTAACGGCGATACGTAACGGACTAAAGTAAACAATATCTACTAACGGTGAGCTTGAGCTGTTACAAGAAGCAAATATTAGCATTTTGGTAGCGTTTATAAATGGAGAGAAATGGAAGTGGGGCATTGTGGGGATGGATGGATGCATGAAAAGAGGAAGTTAGTTGGAGTAAGGGATGAGGCTAAAGGGTTATGCTAACTGCAAAAATGAATAGCTAACTAAGCAGAGAGGATCCAGTCCCAAAAGCTTGTTTGGGTATCAGTATTTCTTCATTCTTCTAACTTGAATTGATTCCATAATGTAGATGGACACAAAGAAACACAGACCAAATAGGACCCATCAAAGCAAATTCCAAGCCATCATTTGGTCCCATAAATAGCTCAATATTAAAGAATAGATTAATCAGCAGCCACACATGATGAACACGATGCACGTTGATTATGGGAATTGTATATAAGATCCTTTCTTCTCCAACAGTGGGTTTATGGATAAATCTAGACAGTAAAAACTGATGCAAATATGAAAGAGATCCATCAAAATGAAGCCTAGAGAACATGGAAAACAGGGATCTGGTGATGATGAGACTCCATAAAACTCCACTTTATAAGGGAAAATAGTGAGTTTGAAAAAGAAAGGATTCTCAGCTGCATCATCACATGTCTTATGAGTTGGAAGCTTTGCACTGCCCCATTGGAATGGGGTGGATCCATGTTCTTCCCCCTGCCCTGTTCCTCAGTTTTTCAAAACAAAAAAAAAAAAAAACAAATTTTAATTAATAATCTGAATCTTCTCCTCCACATGTGTTCATGCTTCTGGTGAATTCAGCTGACACTGATTGATCCCATGTGCTTCATCTCTCTAACGTCACTAAATTTTTCTCTTTCATGTTTTTATTTATTTAATTAACCTCTCTGAAGGCTTTGCTTCCTATAAATCTATATTCATTTCCCCTTTCAGTCAGGAAAGAAATGCAGCGATAGGGATTCCCCAACAACTGCCTTAGTTTACTGTTTCTTTAATAAAAAATTTAAGATGGTATTTGCAATCTGAGCCGTTGGTTTGGTAGGGACAATATCCTGGTTGGTTTCAACATTTATGAACAGTGAGTTTGTTTAGGATTCCAAAAGTCTTCTGAAAAAGTGAAGGAAAAGAAAGCTTCTTTAACCATTGCTTCCTTATTTAGATGAAATTCAAACTCTTACAGTTTTGGGTCTCTTTTGTCAAACAAGGCTTTGTATTCTTTTAAAGGAGTGCTTTAATTAGATAAGAGAAGTTTTATGAGGTTGAAAAGGCCTTTCCAATGGTCTGCCTTCTTTTTGGATATCATAATTATAGTGTTTGTTAGTAGAAAAAGAGGTGTTTGTTTATTACAACACACTATAAGATATCTATTTTTTGAAGGGATTTTCATTCCTTGTCCACCTACATAAACTCCTGGCTTATTCTACCCTCCTTCTTCATTGCTTAATCATTCTTAATTCATTGCTCAATCATGGTTCATCCAACTTGTTAATAAAGTTCTTTCAAGATTAACATCGTGATGGATGTGACTTGAATTCTTGTTTGGATTCATACGTTTATGAGAAACGTTTATATCTTAGTTTCCTTTGTCTGTACTCGAAAAAAACTTCTTATTCTAACCAGTTTTAGACCAAAATCTGTGGATATGGTGAGAAATTTTGATGGTTTTACAGACTCACTTTTCACTTTTCCTGTGTTCTCCAATCTGGAAGGACAGGGTCTTAGAAGAAGGGGAAAAAAAAAACCCATCACTTAAAGCAGATGGCTGCTTTCTGCCAATCAGTGAAGAAGAGATGGCCATTCATGCTGTTGGGCCCTTTGCTTTGACGAAGGATTTGGAATGCTTTACAAAACATAACGTAGGATGCAAGGAAGGAAAGGATAAGATTGGTACACACATAGATATGTGTGTGTGTGTGTCTTTTGATATATTGAAATAAGGTTGATGTGAACCTCATTTTTTGTTTTCTCCATAGTGATGAAAAGACGTCATCTCCTTCCCTTCACTAACATAAAGAAAGATGAAATCAAAGGGTCGAGGCCTCCAGATACGTTCATCTTGAGGAGGGCGACAGACATAGACACTATGTGAGATCTCACATCGATTGAAGAAGGAAACGAAGCATTTCTTATAAGGGTGTAGAAACCTCTTCCTAGTAGACGCGTTTTAAAACCGTGAGTGTGAGATCCCACATCGGTTGGGGAGGAGAACGAAACATTTTTTATAAGGGTGTGGAAGTCTCTCCCTAGCAGGCGTGTTTTAAAACCTTGAGAGGAAACCCAAAAGAGAAATCTCAAAGAAGACAATATCTGCTAACGGTGGGCTTGGGCCGTTACAGTGAGGTTGATAGCGATACGTAATCTATAGATCTAAAGCTCCTCCCTCGATGAGTTGAGTGAAAGATAAACATAAAGGCTGGCGAAGCGAGTAAAAGGAAGGGAAAGCAGGTGTGTTGGTTAAAGGAGTGTAGGAAAGGAGGCAGGAGTCTCCTTTGGAGGAACAATGACTTCCCTCCTAGGGGCTCACTCAGTTTCTTCAAGTCACTGTTATTTGCTAAGACCCACACCAACAATGGCACACTATGACTGACCCACCAGCCAAAGGGGGTCTGTCTCTTAACCCATCACAGCAACAAAAAGGTCCAAACAGTTTCCAAAGGACAATTATTTCAGATACCCCCAAAAACAAAACTTTGTACACTGCAATTGCCCCAACATAATTGCTCCTTCTACCATCATTTTCTGCAAAACTCAGAATATACAAGCTCCTTCTTCTACTTTCCTTTTTTTGTTGTTTATTTCCTTTTCCAACTCCATAATTTTCACTTAAGAACGTTTCGAATCGACTAAATCAGGTTGAATATTTCCCGGATCGTGCTTAGCCTACCAACAGTGTTAGCTTGGCTGTTTCAATCCGAGTAAAACAGTTTCTATTTTATGGGATGTGATGTTTTTCAACGTAGAAGAAAATGGTTGATTCATACAGGGAAGATGCTGTTTAATAAAGAAGAAGGGGCCATGATCACTTCCTAATGTATCAACTCCGACCATGACAATACAGCCACAGTGTGTGGGAATATTGTGCAATGCATGGACATAAATGTTATGGCTGAGAGTTAATCAATTCATTAACATTCGAGTTTATGCCTCTTGTTGCCTAAATGCCAAGAATCATATAATAAAAATGCATGTTCGATGTCTAGTCGATGAGACCGCAGTCGACAGCAAAAAAATTAAAGACCAGACCGACCTGTAACTTGTAGGAGGCTATTGCCTGCTGGAGTGAGCTGCAAGTCTCAGACAATTGCAGCTGGAAGGAACCATCCTAGGCGGCAAAAACATGATATTGCTTGCGGGACTTCATTCTTGTTGCGCCCAAATCATGCATCCATCCATATGGCCTCCCTATAGACAGTACAACAGTCTAAACGAACCAAATAAGTCTATCGAATTCGAGAGTAACTTCAACGAACAAACAGATTAAGGAGAAGACAATCTGTTAGCAGGATAGTAAAAAGTACAATCTGGGAGACGATTCGACTCGTATTTTACTGACTATTCAGAGGCTAAAATTTAGCAAATTTTAGAGGTTCAAAGGACTGGTGTGATTGAACTCTATGAAATGTAAAATTTATACATACAGCTTTCAGATGAATGTACGTTCTGATAAAATATCAGTGCTTTATTTACAATGGATGAGCAGAAGGACTCTCTAACGTCTTAATGTTCGAGACCACGACTACCCAAGTCAGCTGCAGCTTTGGCAGCTCGATTCAGGGCATCAGACATGAAAAGAGCTCCCCTGGAGAAGTAGCTACTCCTAACCACCGTATCAGCAGCAGCAGCAGCTGTTCTTCCAGTGGCTGATATAGCTGATTTGGTTGTCTGCAATACGTGGTACTTCTCATCCATGGTTTTAGCCGCTTCATACCCTGCACCAATCATGTCAGTAAGGCCAATTCTGTTACTCAAATCAGCTACCTTAGCTGCTGCGGTTGCTGAGACCTGATGAGATTCATCAAATGCTTTGGCTTTCGTAAATGTATCTTTCCCCAGCACGTAACCCATGGCCAGCATGGTTTTGACTACGTCCTGGGCCATGGACACTGCGGTTCCAGCGGTGGAAACAAACTGACTTCTTTGAGCCGACTATACGATAAAGAACTTGTCAATTAATCAAGTTCGACCATAGGAACTAAACATATGCAAATTTCAAGAGTTGGAAAAAACTAATGAATATCATTTGTCGATTTTCGACACTTACAGCAGGAGTACCGTCTTCTTCATGGTCACCGGAAGGCCTGCTCCAGAAATCAAATTCTTCATCGAAATGTCCCCACCGTGTTATGCACACTCGTTGATCTACAATTGTTGCACCCTGCAATGAACAGATATTGGACTCTACAACATGATCATTAACCAAATCTCCAGAAATGATTGTTGATTGAAAACCAAATAGTAGACAGAACATAAACAGAATGATCAAACTCAGACAGTTGAAGCGCACAAACTGAAAGTATCCATATAGAAATTCCTTAATCATTTGATGCCAAGAGGAAATTCATTTGATATAGTAAAAATTCCATCAAGTTCATTCCTAAAAACAATGCAAATTTGCAGCAAAAGAGAAGATGGTGAGATAAATGCGTTCTGCAGATTCAACAATAAGTGTTACAAATTATGAATTCTAAATAATAACAAAGTTGTTATCTCTCTAATCACAGATTCAACAACAACAACAACAATGTTGCATGTGCCTAACACATTTAAATGCCATCTCTATACAATAATAAACGGGTCCGTTTTTCTTTTCAATAGAACGCATAGTTACATCCATGTCGAACATTCGAGCGCAGTAGCAAATTCCTATTAAGGCTGCTTCAAATTTGATGAAGCCAAAACCACACTTTTACAGTTCAATGATGATGAAGCAATTTATATTATTTGAAAGCCATTTTCTATGTTATTTCGATTCTAATCATTGTTGTCGATTTAACGAAGGGGCGTTACTTGAGGAAACCAAAGAACCCTTCACTGCTTAGTAACTGCTCAAGTCCACAGCTAGCAGATATTATCCACTTAGGCTCGTTACGTATTGCCTTCAGCTTCACGATTTTAAAACGCGTCTACTAAGGAGAGGTTTCCACATTCTTATAAGGAATGTTTGGTTCTCCTCTCCAACCGATGTGGGATCTCACAATCCAACTCCCTTGGGGCCAGCGTTCTCACTGGTACAAGTGTATGTCTCTGATACCATTTGTAACGACCTAAGACTACCACTAGCAGATATTGTCCACTTTGACCCGTTGCGTATCGCCGTCAGCCTCACAACATCTACTAGGGAGAGGTTTCCACATTCTTATAAGCTCGGGTATGGAGATGGTGTATGGCTCTAATAGACGCGTTTTAAAACCATGAGGCTGACAACAATACGTAACGAGTCAAAGCAGACAATATCTGCTAGTAGTAGTCTTACAACACGCCACAGCCAATTGTGCCTACAGTTTTTCCAATTGAGAAGAAAAAAAAATGCCCCTGGTTTTCTTTTTGCAATCAAAACTGCCACACATGAGACACATTGATTAATTCAGCATTTATAAATTGAATACTCACACTCAGCAGGCAAGCAGTCTCTTGAGAGTAAGCATCTTTGAATGACACATATGCAGTGCAGGCATCTTCACCAGACCTGTTTTCATGAAACCAAAAATCCTAACACCAAGCGCTTTTGAAAGAACAAAAAACTACAACAAAATCAAACAAAAAGGCCATAATTTCAAGGTATGATTTACTAAACAGCCTCTTCAAACTTGATCACATTTAGAAAGATCTATTGATGTCTTTTAAATATATGGATCATGGAATTACGGAGTCAAGGACATGAAATCAAACTCCCAATTGGAAGAAATGAATACCTCACAATCTCAACGAGCTCGATTGCGCCAGAGAAAGCGAAGAAATCGAGGATATCCTTCTCCGTTGCTTTAGGAGACAAGCCCGTCACTTCAACCGTATACCCACCAGGATTCATGTTTTCGCTGCAACAGTAAATTGATTCGTCTCTTGTCCCGTTGAAATGTAACTTGCAGAGGAGACAATGGAATTGACTAGCAGAAAATGAAGTTTCTGAAGAAAAAGAGGCGTCAATGGAACTGAAGAACTTTAGAGCTCAGTGGGCTGAGCTGGGCTTCAGATTGAACAATGGGCCTTCTTTGATTCATAATTTAAGCCTGCAAACATCTGGGTCTACGAACTTTAGACCAAATTACTTAATGGGTAAGAGGCTCCTCTTTGAATGGATCACATTCAAAAGCGATTCACTCAGAAACAAACATATGAAGTTAGTCCGCCTTCCTCTTCTTTGGATTCCATTTATGGAACCAACCATTAAAATTTTATGAAAGGTTATGCAGAAAAGACAGCAGTCGGTCGACAAGACTTTGGGGCTTCGATGTTTCTTCTGTTTGTCAGTGGGGATCTTCTGCTACCTCCTGCTAACTTTCATAACTCACGAGAGCTTCTTCCACTCTGACGCTTTGACTTGGGTATCCTCTGTTCTTTTCTCTTATTCAAGCATAAAGCAACCTCGTTTATACATTGTTAACTACGTTTAGCTTGAGTTTTCCACATTATATTATCCTAAATCCTCATGTTCTTCATACTTTTTAACAAAACCCCATGATTAATGGTGGCTAGAAAAAGGGTCGTTCAGAACTGTCACTCCCAATAATTCCTCAGAAAGAAACACCAGAGAATATGAACTGTTTAGGAAATCAGAGGAGATTTGAAAAGGGTATGGTCTTAAATGCTACACAAACTGGCACGTGCAGGAATTCGACATTTTTGTTTTGAAGGGAAAAAGAAAACAACTTTCAGAACTCTCCTCATCTTCTGTGGTGTCACAGTCAAATGGGGTTTTGTGGGCACCAAAACAGAGGACTTTAAAGCTCATTCAGACTTTCTTTATAAAGCAACAACACTAAGAAAGGAAAGATAACGATAATAACCATGAATAAGATAGAACAAAACCGGCGGCCTTTTGAAAAAATTATAAACAAAATTGATCTCAGAGCATAGTGATGGTAATTCATATGATTTAAAACGAACTCTAGACAAGCCCTTTTATTATACGCTTTATAACAACGATATATATATATATATATATAATTGTGTGTAGGCATATGCCATATTATCTGAGCTGATGAAGACCAAAATCTATAGAAGAAGAAGAAGAAGAATGATAGAGATAATAGATCATTCATTATTACATGAGTAAGCTTCTAATAATGGCAGCCTGAGCACTTTCAGGGTCAGTTGATAGCAACAGCTCTGATAATCGGTCGCTTAAGTCGCCCACCTCTCTTTGTAAGCTTCTTATGTAGTTGCAGGTCTCTTGAAGAACCTTTGAAGCTGATACCTATAAAACCCCACAAATTAAGAAGAATGAGATCGTGGGTGTAACCCATTTCTGAAATAAACATGAACAGAGTGTAGAAAAACAGAGATACCCTGGAGGAGGAACGGGCATTGCGAATCTCAGGGATGAGTTGCTGTAACTTGGAGATCAAATCAGCAATTTGTTCATCAGAAATGTTGCTAGAAGGCACAGATGAGCGCCTAGAACGCGAGCTTCTGGACGACATTATGGTCTAAACTTAAGAAGAAGGCTTGTGGGCTGCTACCTGCTATGCTAAATCTATACTGATGTTAGCAAGGCAGCAGGTGTTAGAAGAAGAGGGATGATATCTTGATGGACAAAGTGATATGGGATCCATGAAAAGAAACTCCAAGTGTTTATAGAATTAGTAATCCACTATTTGTTGGGGTCGAACAGGACAACTTGACCACAGTCCTAATATGCTTATTATAAGCTTGAAATAAGAAGGAAAGCAGCATGCGGCCATGGCCATACCGTCCCTGCTCGATCTGTCTCCAAACTGGGGCTAAAAATTTCAACTTGGTTGCGCATGTAAGCACATATATGGTGTTCTATGGCTATTAAGAGTAAGCGGGCCTCCTAATGTCAGCTTCAGAGCACTGCACACACCCATGTTATGTAATTAAGTTTGGATACAGGATTTGATATGGTACACGAAAATAATTAAGCTCAATGTTGGAACTGTATGCAAATGAAAGAGATAAGGGGTTGATGAAGAGTCTAATTGTGAGGATGAGGATGATCAGCGATGCATTGTCCACGCCATTGGATTCGTGGCCTGAGGAAGAGAAGGGAAGAGGGGTGTTGGTTAAGGCTTGTCTGCACAACTTTGTTACCAAAGGACATTGCCTGTCATAAGCCGTTTACGGGTGTTCCCCAACTTTTTTGGAGCATCTCTAATAATTTTAAATTATTTAATCATCCTTACATGGTTGTTGCTGCTGGTAGAGTGGAAGATTCAAATCTTTGATATGTTAATTGAAGTTGAATGTGTGAGATCCCATATGGTTGGAGGGGGAATGAAACGAGTGTGGAAATCTCTCCCTAAAAGATGCGTTTTAAAACTGTGAGACTGATGGCGATACGTAATGGGCCAAAGCGGACATATCTACTAGCGGTGAGCTTAGGCCGTTACAAATGATATTAGAGCCAGATACTGCGGTGTGACAGCAAGAACGCTGGATGTCATCGTCTAAGGAGTGGTTGTGCCCCCAAGTAAGTCATCGAGGACGGTGACTAGTTTAAGTGGGGGAGAACATCACAACCTAACTATGAAGATAGTAGATTGTGACCCTCATGTTGTGACAAGAGAAGAGGCGACCCACAAGTGGCGTCCATTTGGCCATGCGAGGGCCTAGACAAGTGCCATGATGCGACCAAGGAGGATGGTGCATCATCTAACACACCATAGAGAATGGGCATTGAAGAGAAGTTGAAGCATAAGGGGAACGAGTAAGCAATACTGGGTGTGCCAGTGCTGCTCCCCAGCCCGAGTGTCAGAGGTTGAATTATGCAACTGTTATTCAATACGGTATCTGTAAACGACATGGCATGGGCACGAGAGGGTCAATGCTTTGATAGAACCTGGATGGATGGATGTTCGGGATGTCTCAATGAGATGAGCGACACGTGGGCCGTTCTCAATGGCATGACCAAGTGAGATGTGATGACCGACAACACTCGGAGACTTGGGATGGCGTCAAGGCATATGTGCCATGTCGATTGGAAACCAAGATAACAAGATGAGATGCGATGTTGAATTGAGAGACTTTGTCCTTGTGTAGAGGCAACGTTGAGCCAAATGACTTGACCTAGTGTAGAGGCAAGTCGGTTGTGTCGCAGACGATTGAACATGCACTCGTAAGTAATATGTGTGGTCAAACAAGCTTGGATTTTGCACAATCAATGTTCAGTGGACGAAGCCAAATCTCGCCTAATATCTAAAAAAGCCACAAAACCGGGCGAAAAACGTAGTTGAAGCTTGAGTTCCCCTTAAGGTTAATCTCATGTCAAGATCACAATGCCTGAACAGTTAAAAAAAGTACGTCCGTGACATTGAGCCTCCAAGGGAGATTGGATTGTGAGATCCCACGTCGGTTGGTGGAAGATAACAAAACGGGTGTGGAAATCTCTCCCTAAAAGACGCATTTTAAAACCACGAGACTAACGGCAATGCATAACGAGCCAAAACAATCAATATCTACTAGCGGTGGGGTTGAGTTGTTACAGAACATTTTATATCATGTTGTGGTATGCTCGTATTAGATATAAATAATTACCTAAAGTATTCCAACATAGATTTGACATGTGACCTTGTTTGATATAAACTTTTAAAATGAAAGGTAGCAAGTATTCAACTTGAATTTACTCAAAGTTTTGAACTCCATTATCAGCCAAACATATCTTCCTAGATTGAAAGATCAAGATCTAAAAGAACACAACAAAAAAAAAGGGTAAACCTTTTGATGAACACAAAAAGAGTTGGCTAAGCTTGTCATATATATATATATATTAAGCTTAAAAGGAAGTTGTTTGACACGTCTGATGGATGATTAGTGCATAAATACAGTAAGAGTGAGCATTTTTCCTGATTTTATGCTGAGAAAAGTAAGCAATCATATGCATATAATAAAGGCTTTCCTAAGACGATGGGAATTGATGGGCAGTAAGTTGATGGTAAAGAAGAAGATGATGTGATAGAAAGGCATCAACAATCCATGTAAGGAGTGTGTGGGGAGCACAGTGTTGAAGTTCATAGCCATGTGCTCATGTTCCCCTCTGCCCTTTGGTTAGCACAACTCAACCTCTAAAACTCTTAAGGTTTCTTCAAACACATCGCCCCCACCTCCCATCTCAATCGCTGTCTTACAGCTCCATCCTGTTGCTATCACTATGTGTAGCCCAAACTCTGCCACTGCCATGCCTCTCTATACATGTATATCTCAGTCTTGCATGGGCTGGCCTAATTTAGCCACAAATCCACTAGCTTTTCTGGCACTGGGCCACCTATATGTGTATCAGTTTTATTGGACCTGTTCTTCTTTCCCACACTCAGCTTACCATCTATTTTATTTTGCATATGGCTTGGTCCACCAGCAAACAGTGTGTCCTAAGATTTGGATTTGAAAAATCTGATAACTCATGTGGGGGTTTCATTTCATGCTTTAATCTTGAGATGCGATGTCCGAGCTTCGGAAGGACACATGGATGAACCAACGCTACATATGACTGAGATGAGATCATAAAACTACTTAAGCCCAAGCCCATCACTAGTAGATATTGTCCACTTTGGCCCATTACGTATCGTCGTATGCTTCACGGTTTGAAAGTTTTAAAACGCGTCTGCTAAGAAGAGGCTTCCATACCCTTATAAGAAATGCTTCGGTCCTGTGAGATCACACATTGGTTGGAAGGAGAACGAAGCATTCTTTATAAGGGTGTGGAAACCTCTCCCTAGCATATGCGTTTTAAAAACCTTGAGAGGAAACCCAAAGAGGACAATATCTACCAGCGATGAGCATGAACTATTACAATGTTGAGAATGATTGGGAGTGAGTCCCACGTTGGTTAATTTAGTGGAAGATCAATGGTTTATAAGTGAGCAATACTATATCCATTGGAACGAAACCTTTTGGGAAGCCCAAAGCAAAACCATGAAAGCTTATGCTCATAGTGGACAATATCATACCATTGTGGAGAGTAACATACAGTTTCCCTCTCCAACCGTTCGTTTACCTCTCACCCTTTTCGTTTACCTCTCTAACCGATGTGGAATTTCAAAATCTATCCCTTTCGAGGCCCAGCGTCTTAGTCTTAATCTTCATCTTCACACGCAGGTGAAGCCTAGTAGGATGATGTGGATAGGCAACAAAGACACAGGAGGAGAATTGGATTAGTTATTAGATTAGGGAGAATAAGAGGGGGAGATTCCACCGATTACAGAAACGTGGTGTCTGAGTCATTTACCAAATGAAAGAAGAGCAAGAGGGATAAGGTCAGAGGGTATTCTGTTCTGCTACTTACACCCAATATTAACACTAAAATCTCTCAATCATTATCTATCTTGGAATCCCATTATTGCATTATTCCATGAACACCCACCAAAAAGTTGTGTACAAAGTCGAAGAAGCAAATATTACGAATCACGAACCTCCATAATAGTATGATGTCGTCCACTCTTCTTACTTCTAATAAACTCATGATCATTCCTTTAATTGGAGCTCTCGAACAGCCTCCCCTTAATCAAGACTCGACTTCTTCTCTAGAGCCCTCAAACAAACAAAGTACATCATTCGAGGCTACAACTTCTTTGTTCAACAACTAAGGATTCTATTGACCGAGTTAAGTTAAGGGCATCACTCAGATACTATGTTAGGAATCACGAACCTCCACAATAGTATGATATTGTTCACTTTAAACATAAACTCTCATAACTTTACTTTTAGTTTCCCAAGAGGCGTGAGACTCCCTCCCAACAATCCTCAACAGTGAATTATTCTGCAACAATGGGGTGCACGATTCACATTCATTTCTCAATCAAAATCAAAGTATTCGTGAGGAACCTGATTCCATTACAAAGAATCAAAAACCAAAAAACTGGGTTTGGTTGGCGATGGCGTTGTGAGAATCCGATTGATACCTAAAAACGAAAACGTGGGGGTGTTATCTTTGAATGGAGGTGTAAGAATGGTGTGGGATGGTCAAGATTTAGGCGCAGAATATTATAGTAAAGCAAGTCCATGAATGAGAAAGGCATTCAAAGTTGGCCTTCTTTCTTTCGTTCTTTTGCGGCTCTAAAAAGTTGCTTCCGTTTTCAAACAAACAATTCACCACTTTTTCTCCTTCATCCATCACTCTTTCAATATATCAATAAATTATTAGACGAACACGATGGTATGATATTGTTCATCTTTGGCCTCGTAGAGAGTATTCCTTGATTATAAACTCATGATCATTCTCTAAATTAGCCGATGTGAGACTTATATCATCTAACACAAACTATAACATATAATATAATAAATTAAATCTGTTAGATGAATACGACTATCCACAATAGTATCAATAGTATGATATTGTCCACATTGAGCATAAGCTCTCATGGCGCTCTCATGGCTTTGCTTTGGGTTTCCCAAAAGACCTCACTCTAATGAAATTGAGTATTTCTTGATTATAAACTCATGATCATTCTCTAACAAAATCCACCGTTTAATATGTAATTAACTAATTACATTTTCTAATATATTTGTATATATATAATCCATTACTTTGGCAGGAATTCTTTAAGATTTTGTTTTAAAAATACTCTCAAACTTTTAATATTATTGGGCAGGAATCCTTTAAGAATATTTTTATTAATTTAATTGATTATTTGTAATTAGTTACGTATAAATAAACGAAAGATTAAAGATTAAAGTGCATACACCTTGGAAAGAAGGAACCAAAATTTGAGTAATTTGAATGAATTTTGAGCTTTTCTTTTAGTTTTTCATTCTTGTGGTATACGCAATTTATATGACACTTTAAATCACTAAAATATTATATTCGGTTTTGGATAGAAAATGCTTTAATAAGTTTTTAAAATACCTTTCAAAAATATCTTATCTTAAATTTTTTATATAAAAGATTAAAATTTCTTTAATATCATAATTAAAAACCATGTTCATCTCTGCCTCATATTTTAATATTATTTTCACGAATCTTTCAATTTACTACGAAGAATTTGTGGGATCAAATTTTTCTTTTAATTTTTTATTTTTTAATAGGATCTTTATTTTTATATAATACATCTAATAAGCAAAAATACAATACACTGTCTCACATCATTTCTAAAAATTCAATTTTAATATTATTACATGAGACAGAGACGAGGAAGATAATCTCCATCATCGGTCCCATTTAGTTCATAGACAGAAATCTATTCTCGCTTCCTCCTTCCCTCTCTCAAGGGATTCTTCACCTCGTTTAGGGCGAGTTGTCTAGAATCTCGACCTCGTAGGTTAAATGACATCTCTACCCCTGTTGATTAATAGGAAGGATTTTTGCATATTTAATGGAAGGGGAAAATAAACGTTGAATGTGTAGCATTTTGAGAAGGTCCGTGAAAGCTATAAATGAGTGGTGGGGTTATTCATTTTTTTGGTATGGACATAAAAGTCATTTTCTAACAATTTATAGTTTTTCACATTTCCTCGACTTTGACAATTCCCTAACTTTGTCTCTTTTGTTTCTTTCTACTTTTTACCTTTAATCTATATATATATTTCCCTTCAAATTTATTTTTATTATTTTTTTTTTTTACGAAATATGAATTTCATGTTGTATGGTTGGATGCGGATGCTCGTATTAGGCCTGAGTCAATTAAACGAGTACTTCATCACTACACTCAAAAGTTGAGATAAAAAACTTCCACATGCTTGAGAGAGTGCACTATTATTCCACAGTTTGCCACTGGAACAATGAGCTATAGTTTGAAAACAAACGTGTCAATTGCTATTCAAACGCTTAGCATAGTTGTAGCTAGTTCTACATGGCAACAAGATTTGATCTCGTAACATTGTTGGGCCCATAATTTACATCAATGACCATGAATTATGAAGTAGGTGCATTATATGTATAACATCCTTATTTATCCACCTCCTTATCCTAGATGTGTTCAAGAGGATATTCTAGTAGATGAGAAAGTTGTACCATGTGAGGTTTACCACGACGTCGAAGACATGCCTCCCTTCACTCAAACGCAAGATGGTATTGGTTGTTTCAATTTTGATGATGATCCAGACTCCTGGTTCATAATATGCTTACGAGGCTAGTCCATCATCAGGTTGACTAACATGGAGAGTGTGTCTAAGGGGTCATCAAAGTCATCGACAATTAAAAAAAAAACGTTATTTTCAATAATATAGTAAATTATAAGTGAAGGTTTTGAAGATGAATTAAAATTATTGAGTTAAAAAGATAATGTAAAAAATTTAAAAAGCAAGAAAAAAAAAATAAATAAATAAAACAAAGAAAAGGGTTGGGACAGGGTGCATTGAATTGCAATTAGTCATAAAGACCTTTCTCACCGTCCAATAATGCTCACGAGACCACACAAATGATGGACACGTGGCAAGCCGGGATTGGATAATGTGTTCCTCGGTACGTGAGGGAGACGGATTATAGCAAGTGGTTAGTGCACGCCGGAATCTTTTTTGGCGGGTTGAATTAGTCCAAGTTGCGTGATTTTCAAGTTTTATTTTCTTTTAAATTTAAATTTTATTTTTCTTTTGTTTGAGATAATAATAATAATAATAATAATAATAATAATAATAATAATAATAAAAAAAAAAATTGTGGTAATTGGACTGACCAATGTTTGAGAAAATAAATTGAGGCAATCGAGAGAGTGGAATTAGGCTTTGAATTAATTAATTACGTGGCTCTTATTTCCACACATTTTTATTGCTTAATTAATTTACTAAACACACATTTGGAAATAAATCTCTTTTTATTCCTTAATGAAAATTAAAATTAAAATATTTATCACACGCAAAAAATCAAATAAAATTATATTAAATAGTTACCAATAGAATATCAATTTTAAAAATTTAAAAATAAAAAAAAAAAAGAAAAGAAAAACATTAAACATGCAATTACGCAAGCAATTACGTTTTTTTATATATTTATATTTAAATTAATATTTATTTTTTAATTTATTTCTTATTGGTATTTATTGATGATGTGGTTCGTAATTCGTAGATGCAAAACTATATATTATAAAAATAATTTTGCAACTACCGATATGATTGGATTGCAAAGGATACGTACCAACCAAAACTTCCAAAATTTGATTCTTGGAGAATGGAGTTGGAGGCATCATATATTATAAAATAATACTTATTATTATTTTATTTTATTTTATTTTATTTTTTACAAATTTCAATAATCTAATTAAATTCTTTTAACGACCGTTCAAATTTGACATCGTAGTCAAATTGTTGTATTAAATTATAAGTCAAAGTTGATGAATAAGTTTGGATATGAGATGTCAAAATATTAGGATATGAAATGTGAGATCTCACGTAAGTGGGAGGGACACAATACATAACAATCCAAAATAAGTAGTGGGTTTGAGCTGTTACAAATAGTATGAGAGACAGACACGAGTCGATGTGCCAATGAGGACGCTGGGCTCTCAAGGGAGTGGATTGTGAGATCCCACATCGATTGAAGAGGAGGATGGAGCATGTCTTATGAAAGTATGAAAACTTATCCCGAACAGATGCGTAATGAATCAAAGCGGACAGTATCTACTAGATAAGATATATAAGTCCTATCCGAGCCTAACTTATAGGTAAATGTCCGTTTCGTTTTGTATTTTTCTCGGTGGTTTAATTCATACCCTTTACTTTATTATTTATCAAGTTATTCCAAAAAAAATTAGGTCACAAATCATATTATTAAAACCATGTTTTTAATAATTTATTTTCACTTTTATTTATTTAATTATTAAAAAAAAAAAAAAAAAAAAAAAAAAAAAAAAAAAAAAAAAAAAAANGGAACGCCCCAAGAGCCGTAACGGAACGCATGTCGGTGGAAATCCCATGGGAACCCTCGGAGACGTAACTTAACTTGATTTTGACTAATGCCCTTTATTACACAAGAATGAGGGTAGAATCGTCATAATGGAAAAAAAATTTGAGAGTGGGACCCACTCCTACATGTCCACTCATGCTGTCGCGTGTCTTCTCTTGCTTAGTCAAACTATACATTGGTTTAGGGGTTTAAATTAAATTAATTTTTTTTAAAATTGAAAAATAAAAAAAAAGCATCTTTTATTCTAAAAGTTCCTCCTTAATTGCAATAAATTACAGCTTTACCATCTATTTATTTATTTATTTCGTATTTTTACTTTCCTTATAAATTCCTTTAAAAAAAAGTAAATGCGACTTCTCCCCAACAATAGATGGAGAGTTGACTTTATAAGATATTAATCTCAGGTTATTTAAATTAATGTGTTATAAAGTCTAGTGCAGAAATTAAATTAAATTAATTAGCTACAGAATTCTCGCTCATTTAGTGAATGAATGGGATAATTTTAAAATATAAAATAGAGGTTTTTGTTAATAATAATAATGACGTAATAAATGGGTTGGAAGGAAGAGCAGGGTATGCCAGCCAGAGTTGACTAGAGTTGACATGGATTCCTCAATTAGTAGTGTGATTAATGAGAGGCTAATACTGGATTTGACTAGTCAAATCCAGTAAAGAGCCGCCCAATAAGAAAGCGAGTGCATTAGGAGTAGGTTTAGATGGTGCGCAGTGTATCAAACCTCCTTCAACACAAATTTACTGTGAGTGTGAGGTCCGTTAAATTTGACTTTGTGGAGGAAATTTTTTTAAATTTTACTTTTAACTCTATCCACCGCCGCCTCGACGGTGGCAGAGTACCGGAGAATTCTCTCTTCTTTATCTTCTCTGCGTACATACTGGACCGGACTGTACACAGTCGCCGGCACCCGCCGCCGTTGGAGGGCATACCAGCCGACTTCTGGAAAGGAGAAAGAAGAAAGAAAGTCGACGGGGAAGAAGTGGGACCCATTTCCGCCTTTTCCCGTGTTTTTATTTTTCGTGGGTTTGTTCAATAATTTAAGATCGGAAAGACGAAGAAGAGAAAAAAAAGCCGACGCAAGATCATCAAATTCGTNTTCAGAGCTCGAAAGCCAAAATCCAAAGCCTCCATTTCCATTTCCCAATTCCTTCATTCATTCATTCATTTTCGCTCTGTTTTCTCTGATTTGCAGAGAGAATCCAGAGGACGAAGAACGCCAAAATCAGAGATACCAGTTCCTTAAGCTTTTTTTTTTTTCATTTTTTATAGTTTTCCCTTTGGAAAATTCCAATCCATATCCTGTTTCTGTCTTCTCTTATCCATTATTTAAGTAAGTTCCCCTTCTCACATTCTTTTTTATTGTTCATGTTCTTATGATTTCCTCTCATCCCATCTACTATTTTGTTTTCTCCTTGCTTGTTTCCAATTAGTACATAATTTAATTGTGATTATACCCTTGTTCTAACCAGATCTCTCCATTGATTTTCGCTATTGAGAAGATGGGTAGATTTTGATTTCTTGGTTTCTTCAATTGTTATTGGATTTTTCTGGGCTCTATACAGATTTTTGAGATCTGTTTTGTTTCATTTTTTATTTCATTTGAAGCGTGCAGCCGCAAGCTTGTCAGTTCATCCTCTCTGTTCGTGTTTTTTGTTTCCCCCAATTGTTGGTGTTTTGATTTCTGGGTCCAGTTTTTCGGCATTGTGTTATTGATTATTTATTACAATTGAGATTATGGGTTTGGTGAATTCAGTGCGAGAATTTTTCATTTGTTTATTAGTTAATACTTCAAAAGTTCCTGGAATTTTTAGATAATTTTTTTACCCATCTCGGCAGCCATAGCTCTCTCTCGGTTATTTCACGATCTGGGTTTCAAAAGTTAGGTTTCTAAATCTGTGGGTTTCTTTTCTTTTTGACTAGGAAAGAGAAGGCAACATCGGATCGGATTGGTATTCTGAAATTTCTCCGTTTTTATTGGTTGCATCTGAGAGAGATATGTTGGAGGATCGCTCCTTCCTGGCGTCGAGGGTGTTCTCAAGCTCTTGCCCGCACGAAACTCAGTGGCCTTGCTTTAACTTAACTTATCGCCTCGAGGCCGGAATGGGAAACGGTAAGCGCCCATCAGATCATGATGCTGATGAACTTCATAGAAACGTCAGGCCTCGATCTTCATGGGATTCTAGCGACAGTTCTGATTCGGGCTCTCTAATCTCTTCCATTGGCAGAGACAACTCTATTAACTGCTTAATTCGCTGCTCCAGGTCGGATTATGGTTCTCTAGCATCGTTGAATCGAAGTTTTCGCTCGTTAATTCGTTCCGGGGAGCTTTACAAACTGAGGCGTTTGAATGATGTGATTGAACATTGGGTTTATTTCTCTTGTCATCTTCTTGAATGGGAAGCTTTCGATCCAATTCAGCGCAGATGGATGCATCTGCCCAGAATGGATTCTAATGAATGCTTCATGTGTTCTGATAAGGAATCCTTAGGAGTGGGGACTGACCTTCTTGTTTTTGGTAAGGATTTGAATTCCCATGTCACGTATAGATACAGTATTTTGACAAATTCCTGGTGTCCTGGGGTTAGTATGAATGACCCCAGATGCTTGTTTGGGTCTGCTAGCAGAGGAGAGATAGCAATTCTAGCAGGTGGGTGTGATTCAAATGGCAACATACTCAGCTCAGCTGAGCTCTACAACTCCGAGACTAAAACATGGGTGACCCTTCCAAATATGACCAAACCCAGAAAGCTTTGTTCTGGGGTTTTCATGGACAAGAAATTCTACGTCATTGGTGGAGTGGGAGGAAGTGAAGCTAAGGTTCTTACATGCGGTGAAGAGTACGATTTAGACACTGGAAAATGGACTGAAATCCCCAACATGTCGCCTGGGCGTAGCGCTGCAGCTAGGGAGGGTGATATGCCAGCAGCAGCTGAAGCGCCCCCTCTTCTTGCTGTGGTGAATGATGAACTCTATGCTGCAGATCACGCTGAGATGGAGGTTAGGAAGTATGACAAAGAGAGAAGGACATGGTATACTGTTGGGAGGTTGCCTGAACGAGCTGTATCAACGAATGGTTGGGGGCTTGCGTTTAGAGCATGTGGAGATAGGCTGATTGTAATTGGTGGACCGAGGGCTATGGGGGAAGGGTATATAGAGCTGAACTCATGGGTGCCAAGTGAAGGCCCTCCAAGGTGGGATTTGCTTGCGAGGAAGCTATCTGCTAGCTTTGTGTATAACTGTGCTGTGATGGGATGCTAAAACCAAGCAAACCACACCAAACCAAACCACTGCTGAAGATGGGTTTGTTCTTCTTTGTTCTTCATCTTCTTCTTGTTCTACAGATGATATATATTGTAGGTGATGAGTTATTTCCCATGCTCTCTTTACATATTTTCAACCATTGCTTAGGGAGGTGTGGGGAGAGGAGTTGATTTTACTCGAAATTTTTTCATGGAAGAATAGTTTATATATATATATATATATATATATATCATTGATTCTCATTCATTCTTCCATTGAAACTGCATCCCCAATTACTGGGTTTCGATTGATTTGTTGTTTAGAACACTTATAGTTCCCAATAATTTGAACATTCATAGCTCACTGAGTGGACATTTCTGCATGAACTTTACTTACCACTCTGCTATCTGTGTTGAAGAAATGAAATGAACTTGCACGCTGTCAGAACCCAAGTTCACTGTTAGTGGATATTGTTCGTTTTAGTCCGTTCAAGCACACCACTAGCAGATATTGTTAGCTTTGGTCTGATACGTATCGTCGTCAGCCTCGCAGTTTTAAAACATGTCTAATAGAGAGAGTTTTATACTCTATTGTAAGAAATGATCGGTTCTCTACTCCAACTGATGTGGGAGATTCCCTTGGCTCTGGTTTGAGTAGAGCTAAACCTTCTCCGTAGTAGATGTGTTTTAAAATTGTGAGACTGACGTGGATATGTAATAAGTTAAAAGGACAATATCAGTGGATTTGTAATACCAATAATTAAGCTTCAAATTAAAAATTAATAATTAAATATAAAATAAGGGTAAAAGAGGCAAAAGCAGCCCAAAATAGGCAATTTCTGTATTGGGCCTGCGAGAACATTGGGCCGAAGATGGAAAAGCAGCCTAAAATGGTTATTGGGCCATGGCCGAGTACGCACCGACACAGAATGGTCCAATTTTAATTTTCTTTAATTTTATTTTCTTTAATAATTACACTTTATTATTATTATTATTATTATTGTAAGATGAGTTGACCACCCACTTAGCACTGCACTTTATTGCCACCTAATTATGTCCCGAGCTGACCGCTGAATTATTATAATTACGTTTTCATCTTTTATTTATTTTATATTTTTTTAAAATTCATAAATTCATACAACATTTTGAGTCCCAGAGAACGAAATATTTCTCATAAGAGTGTAGAAACATAAAAATGAAACAGACAATATCTACTAATAGTAGAGTTTGACCATTACAAATGATATTAGAGCCAGATATGGACGATATATCAGCAAAGACGTGAGCCTCCAAAAGGGTGGATTGGGACGCTGGATCTCCAAGAGAGTGGATCGTGAGATTCCACGAAATAGTTCCTCTTGCATTTTAAAACTATGAGGCTGACAATGATACGTAACGGATGGATATGAAAATTCCTTGTATTTTAAAACTACGAGAGTGACGGATGGATGAGGGGAATGGGCAGGTTGGTGGTGGGTGGTGGGTGGTGAAGGAAGAGGGTAAGTTAAAAAGAAAGGGTCCATAAGGGCTGGGTGGGTGCTTTATTGGGTGGTCCATTGGGAGCATAAAGTGCATCACCAGCAAACTCACCTTTCAGAGGTGGTGGTGCCTCTAGTGGTTCACCAAATACCCATATTCTATAAATGGGTATCATTTATAGATGTGCCCTCAATAAACCCTAAATTATATCATTTTCATTGCTTTACTCTCACTTCCTTTTTCTTTTTCTTTCTCTTTTTTCCTTTTAAACATATCACCGCAATATAAACACTATCCCGATAATATTCATTACTCCAGTTGTTCAAACATTACATCGTTCATATCAATATAGTCTCATATCGGTGAGAAAATAACCTCTATGAACAAAAACGATCCAAACAAAGACATATGTGAAAAGAAAGAATAACGAAAATCAAACCGAATAAAAAAAAAAAAAAGTATTGAATAGCAATGTCGTACACAAGAAAGTGAAAATTCAACCTTGGTTGAACGAGCCTTGAAGTTACTGGAGAATAGGGCAGGGAAATCGCACACACAGTGTTTGGTAGACAAATATCATATCATTGTGAAAATACTATGGTCGAACACATCTGTTGGGTACTGACCCATGTGTCGATCATCTAATTGAGACATCCCAAACATCCATCCATCCGAGTTCTCTTAAGTTCCAGATTGTAGGCGCATAATCCAACCTCTTATACATAGGCTGGAGCGAAATACCATCACACATGTGTCGTCCAGTACTATCTTTTAAAGACCCTTTTCAAAGAAGAACGTCCATCCTCTAACACATGGGCTGGAGCGCAATATTGTCACACCTGTGCCATCCAGTACTGTCTTTTAAAGTCCATTTTCAAAGAAAGGCGTCCAACCCTAACACATGGGCTGGAGCGCAGAATTGTCACACCTGTGCGTCCAGTACTGTCTTTTAAAGACCATTTTCAAAGAAAGACGTCCAACCTCTAACACATGGGCTGGAGCACAGAATTGTCACACTTGTGCCGTCCAGTACTGTCTTTAAAAGACAATTTTCAAAGAAAGACATCCGAAACACTAGTCCCACACTGTGATTGAATTTGAACCTCCAACATTGGAGACATAAGTTTTGGGTATTAATTAATCTTTGAAATCATTATGATTAATTAATCTCATTAATTACCACTAAACATGCACAACCACAAAGCGAATAATAGATTAGGATAGAATCAATTCAAAGCGTTAATCAAGTTTATTCCAAGAATATAATTTATTTAAATTTTAAAATATGGTTTAATTAAATATAATGATGGCGCCACAAACAATTGAAGGGTCCACTAGGTGAGTGGTTGAGACACAGCACATTATGGAAACTTGCAACCAAATTTTGTGATATTTTCATACCCTAAATTAAAATGATAATAATAATAATAATAATAATATAGTATATAGTATATAGTTGCTGGCACCACCACATGTCACACATATATATCTTACCAACTTAATAATACTAATATTTATTTATTTAATTAAAAAAAATGATTTTGTTTAAAAGTATATGAATAATGTAAATTATTTATTTGTAATGATTTTGACTCAATATTGTTCTTTAAAACAATAATTTAATAATGTGGCATCTTTGATATAAAGTCAAGCAATTTGGTAATAAAGCATCCAAACTCTCAACTTGTCAACTTTAGGTTATCAAATAAACGTTGCTTTTTACTTCCATTTCCATTTTATTTTTCATATTTTGATTCGAGAATAATTTAAACCATTAGATTTTGTCTCCCAATTTAATACGCCTTTCACTTTACCCATATCTTCTATTGATTTGATTTTAAATTCGCTCACCGCTACCGGATATTATCTGCTTTACCATGTTACTTTAGGTCTAGTGTCTTTATTGGCTCACCGTCTGGTGTCTAGCTTTGATACCACTGTAACAGTCCAAGCCCACCACTAGTAGATATTGTCCACTTTAGTTGTCTAGCTCTGATATCACTGTAACTGCCTAAGCCCACTACTAGTAGATATTGTCCGCTTTAGCTTGTTACGTATTGTCGTTAGCCTCATGATTTTAAAACATGTTCACTAGGGAGAGTTTTCTACACCCTTATAAGCAATGTTTCATTCCTCTCTCCAACCAATGTGGGATCTTAGGGTCCCTAGTGTCCTCAATGGCTCATCAAATGGTGTCTGGCTTTGATACCACTATAACAGTTCAAGCCCACCGCTAGCAGATATTGTCCGCTTTAGCCTGTTACGTAATGTCGTCAGCCTCATGATTTTAAAACATGTTCACGAGGGAGAGTTTTCTACACCCTTATAAGCAATGTTTCATTCCTCTCTCCAACCAATGTGGGATCTTAGGGTCCCTAGTGTCCTCCATGGCTCATCACATGGTGTCTGGCTTTGATACCACTATAACAGTTCAAGCCCACCGCTAGCAGATATTGTCCGCTTTAGCCTGTTACGTAATGTCGTCAGCCTCATGATTTTAAAACATGTTCACGAGGGAGAGTTTTCTACACCCTTATAAGCAATGTTTCATTCCTCTCTCCAACCAATGTGGGATCTTAGGGTCCCTAGTGTCCTCCATGGCTCATCACATGGTGTCTGGCTTTGATACCACTATAACAGTTCAAGCCCACCGCTAGCAGATATTGTCCGCTTTAGCCTGTTACGTAATGTCGTCAGCCTCATGATTTCAAAACATGTTCACTAGGGAGAGTTTTCTACACCCTTATAAGCAATGTTTCGTTCCCCTCTCCAACCAACGTGGGATCTTAGGGTGCCTAGTGTCCTCACTAGCTCATCACATGATATCTAGCTCTGATACCACTATAACAATCCAAGCCTACCGCTAGCAAATATTGTTTATTTTAGCTCGTTACGTATCGCTGTCAGCCTCACAATTTTATAATGCATTTATTCATGTAGTCGTTGGTATAATTTAAATTATTATTGATAGATCTAGATCCATGATTATGATAGGCATAAGGGATTATTTGGGGGGACAAACTTGTGGGTCAAGCTTTATTGTGTAGACCTACATAGCTTTGTTTGCCTCTTTTTGCAATTGAAGATGCTTATGAAGTCAAACAAGTTTGGGTTTGATGACAACAAATCATGTCTCCTTACTTTAGGGATTCACCAAATTTAAGTAATACAACCAATGTCACTAAACATGACTTTACTTTATTTATTTGCTTTCACATTTATTCATATATACATATTCTTCTCCCAATATACACCCTACTTTTCTTTTCTAAACCCACAAAAATCTCGTACTAAAATTAAATAATCGTATAATTAAATTAGATCATTGCTTAATAGTTGTGTCGTTTATAACCAAGACTAACAAAGTTATGTGGTTAGAGGTGTACACGGGTTTGCTTAGAAAAAAATCTTTTGGACCAACCTGAAATTTCGTGTTGGTTGGGCTGTTAACCCGAGCGACAAGAATAGAGTTCACAACTCAACCCAACCCAACCCAACCCTCTCCCTATTATTCAGGTTGGGTTGGAATTGTCGAGTTGTTCTTTTACAGATATAAACCCTACTTCTCCACAATACAAGTTTCACTAACATAGTTATAAATTTCAAATATTCTTAATTTTCAAATAATGTAAGGTAAGGAAGATTTGGTTGTAACCCTATTTTCGAGTTGGTCGGCTTTACCTAACAAAAAAATGACAACCCGCAAACCGACCTGATAAGTTAAATTTTTCAAAAATTCAACTTATCCCAGGTAAATTAAAATATATATATATACCAATCCAACTTTTATGATTTGGGTTGAGTAATTGAGACAGTAAGATCTCACATCAGTTGAAGAAGAAAACAAAACATTTCTTACAAGAGTATGGAAACTTCTCCCTGACATACGTGTTTTAAAACCGTGAGGCTAACAAGGATACGCAAGGACAATATCTACTAGCAGTGGACTTGGCCTTTTATATAAGAATACACAACGAGTCAAAACGGATATATCTACTAGCGGTGGACTTGATCTCTTATATAAAGATACGCAACAAGTCAAAACGGGCAATATCTACTAGCGGTGGACTTGATCTCTTATATAAAGATACGTAACGAGTCAAAACGAGCAATATCTACTACTGGTGGACTTGATCTCTTATATAAGAATACGCAACGAGTCAAAACGAACAATATCTATTAACAGTGGACTTGGTCTCTTATATAAGGATACGCAACGAGTCAAAACAGACAATATCTACTAGTGGTGAACTTGGTTTCTTATATAAGGATACACAACGAGTCAAAACAGACAATATCTACTAACAGTGGACTTGGTCTCTTATATAAGGATACGCAACGAGTCAAAACGGACAATATCTACTAACAGTGGACTTGGTCTCTTATATAAGGATACGCAACGAGTCAAAACAGACAATATCTACTAACAGTGGACTTGGTCTCTTATATAAGGATACGCAACGAGTCAAAACGGACAATATCTACTAACAGTGGACTTGGTCTCTTATATAAGGATACGCAACGAGTCAAAACAGACAATATCTACTAACAGTGGACTTGGTCTCTTATATAAGGATACGCAACGAGTCAAAACGGACAATATCTACTAACAGTGGACTTGGTCTCTTATATAAGGATACGCAACGAGTCAAAACAGACAATATCTACTAACAGTGGACTTGGTCTCTTATATAAGGATACGCAACGAGTCAAAACGGACAATATCTACTAACAGTGGACTTGGTCTCTTATATAAGGATACGCAACGAGTCAAAACAGACAATATCTACTAACAGTGGACTTGGTCTCTTATATAAGGATACGCAACGAGTCAAAACAGACAATATCTACTAACAGTGGACTTGGTCTCTTATATAAGGATACGCAACGAGTCAAAACAGACAATATCTACTAACAGTGGACTTGGTCTCTTATATAAGGATACGCAACGAGTCAAAACGGACAATATCTACTAACAGTGGACTTGGTCTCTTATATAAGGATACGCAACGAGTCAAAACAGACAATAGCTACTAACAGTGGACTTGGTCTCTTATATAAGGATACGCAACGAGGCAAAACAGACAATATCTACTAACAGTGGACTTGGTCTCTTATATAAGAATACGCAACGAGTCAAAACGAACAATATCTACTAGCAGTAGACTTGATCTCTTATACAAATTAATCGAGTTCTCGAATTATTTAAACACGTATAGCTTCAATGTGAAGTGGTATAGTAAGATTAATTTAAGATTAAGAAAAGAAAGTATAATTAAAAGGTGGTATACGGTGAAGTTGGTTCTAAACCAATAGCTTTCTTCGTTTAGCAAAAGTTATTGAAGTTATAAAATTAATAATATATTAGCCTCCTTCTGACATAATCCCAGCAATGCCGTAATTACCAAGAACTTTGTTTTTTTTTTTTTTTTTTTTTTTTTTTTTTTTTTTTTTTTTTTTTTTTTTTTTTNATATATAAATATTTATTTAAATATCCCTAATTTTGAAATTAGGTTTTAATTATATTAATAATCAGGTAAGAAGCATGAATCTCCCCACCCCATCCTTGATTACATAAACATTAGCATTAAAAGAATGAGAGCAATAATCGAAGAACATGGGTTAATATTTAATTAAATTTAATTAATAATTTCTCGAATTAATATTTTTTTTTATTACGTATGGATCTTTCCAGTCTCCCTTCAACTTGTTTATTTTTTTAATTAACGAAATCATAATCATAATTAAATAAATAAATCGTGTCACGAATAATTAACATAGTTTATGTATATTTTAGCTGGCCTGCTTTTTTTTTTATTTAATTAAAAATTTCGTGTCTGTGTTTGTCTCTCTCTAAGGAACTCATATAATTTAATTGATAATTAAAAAAAAAAAAAAAAAAAAAAAAAAAAAAAAAAAAANCACGCATGCTGCCAATTGTCTTATTGCCCATGTGAATTAAACACTAATTTAATATTAAGTGCGTCATATTTGGATCTATTCACCTCCTTTTATTTTATTTTTTTGAAAAATTAAAAAATATAGATGGACTAAGTTATTATATTTTGTGTACTAAAATTTTTAAAAAATAAAAATTTATGGAATAAATACATAGAGGATGTAATAAATGCCTTATAAGATTAAAACTTAAATAATAATAATTATTATAATAATAATTATAAAGGTAAAAATAATAGTCTATTCTAATTTTTTTTTTTTTTTTAAACTATGAGTGAAAAAGAAAAAAGAAAAAAAAAAAAGGTAATGATGGGTTGTTTAAAGCATCAATAAATAAAAGAGACAAAATGAAAAAGAAAAAAAATAATAAATAGAGAGCATAAATGAATCCCGAAAAACAATGAGATTATATTTTTATCTCTAGCTCGGATACCATGTTAAGAACCAGAATCCACTTTGAGTACGAACGGGGACGTGGGATGGATTCCTCCACAATGGTATGATATTGTCCACTATAAGTATAAGCTCTCGTGGCTTTGCTTGAACTTTCCCTAAAAGACCTTGTACCAATAGAGATAGTATTCCTCACTTAGAACACATGATCTTCCACTAAATTAACGAAGGTGGGACTCAGTCCCAATAATCCTCAACAAAAGCCTCAGGTACCTGAAGCATTCTTCTCACTCTAATACTATGTTATAGGAACAATAGTACTCCACAATAGTATAATATTATCCACTTTGAGCATAAACTCGAGTGGTTTTACTTACTTTCTTAGTTAGTTTCGGTTTTGATTTGTTCGAAAAGTCTCGTACAAATAAAAATAATGTTAGTTACTTATCTCGAGGGTTGAGCGGAATCATATATTTGAATAAAGGGAGGAGTTTCCTAGGAAAAAAAATGAAATGGGTATGGCAAAATTGTGGTTAATGAAGAGTCAAAAACAGAGTAAGTACAGCTCCGAACAGAGTGCACCAATTTTCCATTGAACACACAGCTTGTCGTGTTGTTCATAGCTTAGAATTACAGGCTTTATATTAATGTCCAAATCCAAATCCAAATCCAAATCCCAAACTCGAAACAGAGACCCAATTAATTATATTAAAAGAAGAACAATGGAGTGAGTCCATCTGCAACTGGCCAACAACTCACGAGGCCCCCATTAACGCAAAGCTCCTCTTCTTTTCTCTCTCTATATAACCCCCTTCATACTCCTCTCTCTCTCCTCATCCTTTCTTTCCTCTCTCAACAATGGCCTCTAAACGCGACAGAGATGATGAACCCGCCGGAGCCGACGAGATCAACGAGCTTAAGCGCCAAAAATCCTACACCCAAATTCTCTCCCTTTTAGACGAAGATGAAGAGGAACCCATTCATGATTTATCCTCCATTATCACTACTCTCCAACAAGAAATCTCCTCGCCGTCGTCGCCTCAAAACACCGCCGACGCCGTGACCACCGCTACCCACGACTCTGTTTCTACCTCTTCCTCCTCTGCAACTTCTTCCGACTCTGTTAAAGAAACAGAGGAAGAAGGGGAAAGTGAGAGGGTTATGAGACATCTCCTCCAAGCTTCCGACGACGAGCTGGGGATTCCGGCCGGGGAATTCTTGGTCGGTGACGGCGTTAATGGTGTGCTGCCGTTCTGTGATGCGTTCTGGGAATTGGAAGATGAGGCTGCTAATTACTATACTCTGTTTCAATCCCAGCTGTTTATGTAGCCTTCAACCCTTCTCCATTTAATTCAATTATAGAAATATATTTAAAATGTTAGAATTTCAACACGAAAATTAAAAAATGTGTTCCAAGTTCATCATCGTCTCTGATCTCTGCGTCTGTAATGGAAGGAATTTGTGGAAGCCATTGTCGGAGAGCTTAGTTAGTTGATTGCAGGTGTTGATGGGGTTAGTGGTGATTAATTATTTCCACCCACTACTAATTTTAACAAATTTTAATTACTTTAATATTAAATTTATTTTTCATTTCAATAAGGTCTAATTAGTAATTTCCTTTTCTTTTTTCCCTGTCATATAATTTAATATTTGTCACGTCTCTCCATTAAATTGGATTTATTTTTTTTTTATTCCTCAAATTAACTTGGAAATTAAAATAATTGTAAGTATCTTTGACTGATTCCTCCACTTGCAATTTTTTTTTTTTTTTTTTTTTTTTAAATAAAAATATCCAATAGAAATGGGTTAAGATTATTGGAGATGTCCATTTCATTGGGACGTCACAAAATACGTTCTCCATCTTCATCTTCACCTCTTTTTTGTTCGGGTTCTTCACAAAAATTTTAAGGTGAAGTATTCTCAGAGCGAATGCACGAGGATCAAGTGTAAGATCCTGTGTCGGTTGGAGAGGGGAACGAAACATTATTTATAAGGGTGTGAAAACATTTACGTGGTAGATGCATTTTAAAACTGTGAGGCTAACTGTAAAATGTAACCGGCCAAAACAGACAATGTTTGCTAGCGGTGGTTTGGGTTGTTACAAATAGTATTAGAGCCAGACGTTGTGCCGTGTGACAACAAAGACACTAGGCCAAGGGGGTAGATTGTGAGGTCACGAGAGGGGAACATCATCCCCTTTAAGGGTGTGGAAACCTCTTTTATAAGAGTGTGGGAATCTCTCCCTAGTAAATACCTTTTAGAACCTTAAAGAGAAGCCGTTTAAGGGAAAGTCCAAAGAGGATATTGCTTGTGTTGTTACATTTGTGAGGTCCCATGTCGGTGAGAGAGGGGAACACACATTTCTTATAAGAGTGTAGGAACCTCTCCATGATAGACACGTTCTAGAACTTTAAAGGGAAAGCCCAAAAAGAACAGTATATGTTATCGATGGTTAAAGCTTTTACAAATTGTATTAGAGCCAATCACAGAACGGTGTGATGCATTGGTCGGAGTAAGGCTAAACCAATTTTCATAGTAGACGCGTTTTAAAATTTTAAAGGGAAGCCCTTGAAGAGAAAACCTAAAGAGGACATTTTCTGCTAACAGTGGGCTGGGCTGTCACAAATGATATTAAAGTCAAGTCACCGAACTTTGTGATGTACGGGTCAGAATATGGCTAAACTCTCTCCATAGTAGGCATGTTTGTCGTTGGATTGGTTAGAGTAGGGCTAAACTCTCTCTACAGTAGACATGTTTTAAAATTGTGAGTCTGACGACGATACATAATATGTCAAAATGAATAAATACTTGCTAGTGATTGGCTTAGGCTCGAGATCGGACGTGGGAAGGGGAAAATAGTGTTGTTTTTGCAAATAGGGGAAATATGATTACATTAAATATATAAAGAAAAAAAAGGAAAAAGGTGGTGGAGGAGGAGATCTGAATTGTTAAAGTAAATGAGGAGGGCAAGGGGCAGGGGCAGGGGCAGGGGCAATTATCAGGTGTGTGAGTGAGCACGGGAATGAGGTAGAGCAAAGAAATAATGTCCAGCCCTTTTCTTTTATTTTTTTAATGAAATAAAATATAATTTAGGGTTTGGGAGAATTTAAATTAATTAATATTAAAATGAGAGAGGAAATTAAGTGGCGGAGAAGGAAGGCGGGGGGGTAATAGGATAAGGATGTGGGGCCAACTCTTAAATCTCTATCTCTATTATAATATTATAAATAATAGTAATAATTAATAATAATGCATATTGTGACGTTAATGTCCAGTCTTCGTCACATATTTTCATGTCTGCCACTGCCCTCAACGGACCACCTCCCCTTTCCCTATATCTCTTTAATTTTATAAATTTTTAATTTTTTAATTTATTTAGTAAGGGTTATTTTTGTTGAAAAACTTTATAATCTAAAAATATCTAAGGTAACACTGAAAACGTCTTCCAATTATTATTATTATTATTATTTCATAAAATCATCTTTCTCCAAACCTATCACAAAAATCATACATTGCTTTCACAAACAAGTGGACAAGAATGTTTGGAAAACACATCTAAAAACAAACTTGAGCAGAATCTTATTCATTTGGAAACAAATAAACCATACAAATATAATATCCAAGTTTTGCCTATATTATCGTTTGTTCGGTCAACTTAATAGCCTCTTTCAACGTCACAATGAAGCTGACAGTTTCTTTTATCATTGATTATATATCTAAATGATTATAAGTTCATCAAGTTTATATCCAATTATTACAAGGCATATCCCAATATGATTTGGTTCACTATAGAACACCCTTATTCTTAAAAAAAAAAAATAAAAAAAACTCAAACAAAGAGGGCGAAGCAAATTCATTAAGTAGAAATAATGTTGAAAATTAAAAACTTAATAGAAGGGCCCCAAAGAGACAATCCAACCATTTAATTTCATTTCAAGTCCTTACCTTTACTAATTATTAAAACCGAAGGAAAAGTAAGGAAAAGACTAAAAGATTAGGTGCAAAATAATTTGGGTATCAAATAATTGGCACCAACAGAATTTATGTTATTGGGCCATTCAACCAAAGGATAAGTTCAATATTTTCATTATCATTACAACATATAATCATGAGACTTCAACAGATCACATAATCATCTTTTTGACCTTTCATTTCCCAATAAATCAAAGTGTTTCTTTATTTCAGTATCCCATCAAGACTTC
Organism: Cucurbita pepo subsp. pepo; assembly: GCF_002806865.2. Classification (NCBI taxonomy): domain Eukaryota; kingdom Viridiplantae; phylum Streptophyta; class Magnoliopsida; order Cucurbitales; family Cucurbitaceae; genus Cucurbita; species Cucurbita pepo. The sequence goes on from NC_036646.1 coordinate 991,554, forward strand.
TTGTTATTGACACATGCTATCCATCAAGGTCTAGATAAACTCATAATACCTTCAAATTTCAATCTATCTGTCATTTTGACATTCATGGTTTACTATATCTAAACTCATGACAGTCTAGGGCTTACAACTCACAAACACTTGCAGAGCTCCATGAGGAATATTAATACGCCAAGCAACCAGATTATGATCAAATCTACTCAATAAATTCATGATGCAGAGGAATTTTTAGTGAAGTCCTATCATGGCATAAAAAATGTGACAACAAAATCCAAAGAGAAGCTTGTCCAAAATTGAAAACTAGTGCCACCACCGGAGAACAATCAAGATCTCTAAATGAAAATTAATCAAAGCAAAACTTCTAGAAAACATAACATTTTCATCAACAGAGAAAGCTCAAGGTTAGCTGGAGAAGGAAACAGGACTTGAGGTTAATCTCAGATACCTGAGATCCTTGGCTAATCTTTTACCAACATCTCGGATTATGAGTTTACTCGATAACTCAATCCTCATCTTCTTCATCTCCATCTCCACCAGCAGCCTTCTTGGCAGCTGCCTTCTGGTTCCTTCTCTTCACTCTTCCAGGGCGACCACCTCCAAATGGACTAGTGAGAGAGAAGTCTATGTGCTTTTGAGAATCAACTCTCACCATGAAAGAAGGGATGTTAACCACCTGCCTCCCAACCCTAGAAAGACAGAATTGAATGAAATAATCAACAACATATGCTTCAAACGCTACATACATTTTAATAAGGAAGAGTAAAGAAGTAGCACAAAACAACACTAAACTTGTAATTTTGCATTCAGCAAATACCTAACACAATGTTAAGGCAACAAATACGATCTTACAAAATTGGTATAAATCAAGTGGTTTCGGAGTATTTTATATAGAGTACTACAAAGGAATGTTACTGCGATGCAACATCTAAAAAACTTAAGAGTGATGATAAAGCCATTCTACCTTATATGCTTTTGCCTGATGAGCACTCTCGCATGATGAATAGACTTCGCCATTCCAGACTTGAATACGAGGGTTTGAAGACGACGCTCAAGGAAATTCTCCACCGTAAGTGCCAAAACATAATCAAGCTTGTTTTGACTCTCATCCAGAAGTCCATACCTGTTCATCCTCCTAAGCAGAGCCTCTCCCTCAAAAATCCTACGCGGATTCTTTTCATCCAGAGTTAAAAGCATTCTTGCGTTATTACGGATTCGGCTCAATGCATATTGAACCCTCCATAGCTCCCTTTTACAACGAAGCCCATATTCACCTACAAGTTTAAGCTCGGCATCCAGACGCTCCTTCTCATAAGGACGTCGAGGTTTCTTGAACGTCTTTCCATCTACATAATGACAGAACCCACTATTCATCAACCATGGCTCTCAGCAACCGCGCCAAGAAATCGGCATTATGTAAAACAACATTTTATAATAATAATAATGCAAAAGCCACTGTGTCATATTCTGATCTACATAAAATAAACTGAACAAAATTTTGAAAGAAACAAAATGGAGCATAGAAGATTGTCAAGCATTCATGAATTTAAAGCCTAGGAATTTGAGTCTCCATGATTTCTAATCCAACCCCCATGGCATCCCACCAACCATACGGTTCCTTAAGTTCCAGCTAACCTAAGATTAACCAGGTGGCGTAACATGCGCGAAACACAACCAGAAGAAAAGCACCAAAGATAGAAGATCCAAACCTTAAGTGCATTAAAATGAAGCATATGAATATGTATTGCAGATGTTCGAAGGCTCTAGACAATGAATATACAATCCCATAAAGTTATTGAATTTAAGCATACTCACAGTTCCTGTAGAAAGAGACGTGCACCATGTCTTCTTCTCCGCTCCGGCTTCAGTCCTCGCCGCGATCTCGATCGGAAACCCTAAAACACGAAAACGAAGAGCGCCGTAATGGAGGGAGGTTTTGTGGTGAATTTATATGAGACTTTAAAACTCCTCGCTTAATGATGCGAACCTGGGCCTGCGCCCTAGCCGAAGCTCTGGGCAGAGCACGTGATGGGCCAACTAACATATGGGCTTTCCAGTGAGCCCATTATTGGTTTGTTTGGGCCTTACCACGTGATGGGCCCACTAACATATGGGCTCATGAGCCCATTAGGGGTTTGTTTGGGCCTTTTGAGTATCTAATCACGTGCTGTAACCCACTCTTCCAATTGCAATGTTATATATATATATATAATTTTAATTTTTATGTCATTATTATATAATTTGTTATTACTTTTATTTCTAATAAATGATCTCTTAATTAATAATATATATTTTAATTAATGAAATTATAATAAGATTAACAAATTATACATATAGACGCCACACATACATTTCCTATTTAAACGAAGAATGAGAGATAAATTAGGAGAGATTTTTGCGTTACATAATTGGGCCCGGGACTGGACGTGATTAGATTCCTCATTCTCGTCCCTGACCAATTTATTGACTCTATTAAATATGATATTTGGAGAATATATTTTAATAATTAATTATTGAGTATCTTATATATCAGTTAATATTTTTTTTATTGTGGGAATTATTAGTAGTATATTTTATCTCAGATTTGATTAGCAATATATTTTATCTTATATACAAGATTTAGTTAGTTATATATTTTTTCTCTGGGTATTAGTTGATAATTTGTATCCTATTTAAACAGTTATAATCAGAATATCAGACTTTCAATCCCAATTCTATTTCTATTTTTCATTTTAACACAAAAGTATTCAGACTTTCGATCCCAATTCTATTTCTATTTTTCATTCTTAACATACTCGGAGCGAGTAAGCCTTCAAGTTCAAATGGGCTTTATGTTTTCAGGTTTCTTCAATGAATTCAAGTCTTCAAGTTCAAGTTACAACGAGTTTAATGTCTCATGGAGATGGGGATGAGTCCCCGTCCCGATGACATTTCTATTATGAATCGAATCTTTATAGTTTTTGAGAGTAAAGTAATGAAAATGAGATCAATACTGAGCTAGAATTGGGGACATGATCTTGCAAGTTCATAAAGTTATGCATAAACCATCCTCTTACACATCATCCATCAGCGAGTTACAAGTACACAATTCAATCAATATACGTAATCATCATCGAATATCATGTAATTGTTGTTCCTCCTCGGCCTATCTCTTTCAGCCTGCTGCTAATTTGGCAAACAAATCACGTGTCAGGATCAAACTCCATTGGTAATATGTTAAGTAAATGCATGAACAAACCTTGTGCATAAGCCTTTCAAAAGCTTCAGTTCCATGTTGTTCCATGTACTTCTCAGCTGCAGTTAAAACATCATCTGGGGCACTGAAAATTTCTTTGGCCTTTTGAGGGATATACCATAGCGTCGAAGTTTGTGGGTTCATATAGTATGGCCTAATGAAGTTCTTGTAAACGTGGGCTGCTCCATTGAAGTGTGGTAGCACCAACCAGCTCATTATTATCAGCTTCACGTATGGCCAAACCGCAACCCTGGAACAAGAATCAACCTGTTAGGAACCATGACTCTTCGTAACGGTATGATATTGTCTATTTTGAACTTAAGCGTTCATTGCTTTGTTTTGGACTTCCCCAAAAGGCCTCGTACCAATGGAGACGTAGTTTTTACTTATAAACCCATGATTATTTTCTAAATTAGCTATTGTGGGACTCTCTCCCAACAATTCTCCTCTCGAACAAAGTACACTAAAGAGCCTCTCCTGAGGCTTATGGTGGAGCCCTCGAACAGCCTCCCCTTAATTGAGACTTGACTCCTTCTCTGGAGTTTTCGAAAAAAGTACACTATAGAGCCTCTCCTGAGGCCTATGAGAGGCTCTATATTGTAGCCCTCGAACAGCCTCCCTTTCATCGAGGCTTGACTCCTTCTCTAAAGTTCTCGAACAAAATACACAATTTGTTCGACACTTGAGTCACTTTTGACTACACGTTCAAGGCTCACAACTTCTGTGAGATCCCACATTAGTTGGGGAGGAGTACGAAACATCCTTTATAAGGGTGTGAAAACCTCTCACTACCAAACACATTTTAAAAACCTTGAGCGGAAGCCGAAAAGAGAAAATCCAAAGAGAACAATATTTGCTAGTGGTGGGTTTGGGTCGTTACAACTTCTTTGTTCGACATTTGAGGATTCTATTGACATATGAGTAAGTTAATGGCATGACTCTGATACCATGTTAGAAATCACAGATCTCCACAATGGCATGATATTGTCCATTTTGAGCATAAGCTCTCGTGGCTTTACATTGAGCTTCTCCAAAACACATCATACCAACAGAGATGTATTACTTATAAAACTCATGATCATTTCCTAAATTAGTCAACGTGAGACTCCCTCCCAACAATCTTAACAGAGCCAGCCTACTGCCTACTTACACTTCTAAAACTTTGGCAAACGTGAGCTCGAAGAGAGTCATGAGTGAGTACAAAACCCAGTAAGTGAGCCATTGCTGGTCGTCCACAATTGACTTCGTCTCGATAGCCTTGATCGAAGCGTAACTATTATCAAACAAAAACAATCCATTGTAGCTGTGAATTCAAATAAGGTTAATACAAAGTTACAAACCCATTGGTGACTTACAGTGGATACACCAGACAAACCACTGGCCTGCAAAGTTGAAAGCCAGAGATCAAAACAAGTTAAAGAAAGGGCAAATTTTGAAAGCAATGGAAGGAAGTAGAAGGATTACAGAGCAAGAACATCGAAGTTGTTGGCCACAACTTGAAGAAAGTTCCCCGAACCCATGACCTGCAAAATTGAAACTAGGTTTGTTTGGTGTGGAAGAAAAGGGTGTGGAAATAAAGGGGAGGCTGATGGATAGAGAAAGGCGTAGGAGTAAAGTTTGTCAAAAAGGTGTTTTTGACAGTAGGGCTAATTGTCCGAGAATTATGGTACACGAGAAAAGAGGCACCGATTTTCAGTGGGTGCGCCAACATACACTCTTACCACTCACCCATTGGCTTTCAAGTTCGTGACAATATCATATCATTGCAGTGGTTCGATTCGTTGTTCTATCTATTTAATTGGTTTGATAGTTTAGTTGGTGAATAAATGCTTGTTTTTATCTACGACAATTTGAGAGCAATATGGAAATATCTTTGTTTGGTCAATAGTCAACGAGATTTAGTGATGAAAAATATGTGGTGACGATGATACTAAATATACGTAAGCGAGTATCAAATCGATAGGATGACACTGATTAGGGCATAAAAATGATAGGTGAAGTATAGTAATAGCTTATAAAGTTAATATTTTTACGAAAGAATCACTTAGATATGATATAAAATGGGTTTTGTTCTATCGTTGATCATAGATTTTTTATGAACAATACGAATTGAAGTTTGAAGAATGGGAAGAAGTCCACGACCTGACCCGCAACACATAGAGGAGGAGTTATTCAATCACATAGTTTGGGCTCTTAGAATATGACGCCTTGAAGACTTTCTATTTGATTGTATCGAAATGTTTAATGAATTGGGATTTCCCTATTGGACTAGGTCATTTCGGGACAAACATATCATTTCTAATAAAGAAGAAGAGTCCGAACAAGAAGTGATTTGACAAAGAGGTAGCCCGTTAAATAGAAAAACTTCAAAATCCCAACATTATCCTTCCCGTCTACAACTCATTGCTCCCTCCTTTCTTAATTTTACCACATTCAAAAAACTCCAAATCAATACGATCATTACTTTCTTATCAACCATACATCCATGTCAGAACAGTGTATCCATTCCCAACGAGCATTTAGACTAATTCATGCCTAAAAAATACGAAAAACCCAGATGTAGAAAGATATCGGAACTTAAAATTCTCCACATGATAAAAAAATAGATAGATAGAGAGATAGATATAACATTCAAAAACCGAACATACTCACTTGGTTGATATTCATTTATATGATGAAAACATAGGCAGATGCCGGCGGGGGGAACACAAGCCAAATCCAAGCCTTGTTTTTGGTAATCAAAAAAGCCTTAATTGCTTACCAAATCCATCGCAGCTACTATGATACTAAAGAACATTGCAGTTTTAATGAAAACTCATACACACAAACCGCAATAAACAACTATCACTCTTTTTTTTTTGGTGTATTTACTCAGAAAATCAATCACTAAAAGAAAGAAATTAAAGAAAAAAGTATGTATTAGGATTGAAAAAAAGCAAGCATACATGTTTTTTTGAGATGTCTTGTGGGTCTAAGATTGATCGCGATTTGAAGTGGAATCATGAGCTTCATTCCCACTTTGATGAACAGCCGCCACTCCTCTTGTCGGAGACTCTGACACTGACAATCCCGGCATCGTTCTATAAGCACTCAGCGCTGCTAACATCCCCAAGTGGGTGTCGGTGGCTGGACCGCCGCCACTGCCACCGATCCCGGAGCCCAGCGGTTGGGCAGTTGGCAAAAGAGCCATTGGCGGTGGAAGATTCATGAAATGAAACCCGCCACTGCCACTAGCTGCAGCTGCTCCTCTGAACATACTGCTGCTACTCATCGACGGGAATGTCCACATCGGATCACTCGCTGGATTACTCGGATTCGTCATCATCCAAAATGTCGTTGGCACCGCCGTGCCGTGACTCGCTGGAATCGACCCGGAATTCGATTGAACTAAATAATTTCCGATTGGATTTTCCGATGAAGATTCCGACTGCTCCGGCCGCCGTTTTTTTCCCGCCTCAGTCAAATCAATTCCACCCTGATCATGCTTGACATAGTTCGAAGAGTTGAAATTCAAGAATGTAGAAGAATCATCCACGAGAGCGTTACTCCGATCCCAAAGATCGGATCTTGTTCTAACGGCGAATTGGGTCGGGTTGAAATAGCTCGTTCGGAAGTGAGAAGGAGCGGAGATGGTGGAGCCGGAGCTACGAAGGGAAATATTTAGTGAAGTGAAATTCGCCGGAATTGTACCGGTTCCGGTAGCGGCAATTACGGCGGGCTCGGCTTGCTGTAGAAGCCACTCAATTGTTTCGCCGTCGGACTTGTGGCCGAGTTCTCTAGTGAGCTGAAAAACCCTAGCAGCGCAAAGAGCAGGCATACGAATACGGCGACCGCGGCCGTCGACTTTGGTGTGGCGATCTTTGGTGGTGGCCCTTTTGGGAGGTGGCTTGTTGGGTGAAGAAGAAGAAGAGGATTGAAGAATTGGAGTAGTGGTTGATGTTCCGTTGTTGGCGGAGGTGGAACAAGGGTGGTGTTCTTCTTTTTTCTCCAACAATTGTAATGGAAAATTAGGTCTTCGGATCCCATTTTCAGCATCCATGATCATAAGCGTAGACTGTTTGTCTCTTTTTTTTGGCTACCAGTACATCTGTAGCTGACCCTTAGATCATATCACATAATGGCCTACTGGGTCTCTTTCTCTCTCTCTCATCTCTCTCTCTCTCATGTATTTGTGGAGCAGCATGGAATTCCTTTCAGATGGGAGCTGGCAGAGCTTTGTGTGTGTGTGGGTGTCTCAAAGTTTCCTCCTTTTTCATCCATACAAGAGTAAGAAAGAAAGAGAGAGAAGATATGGGAAGTGGGCAAGCTTTAAGCAACAAAAATAATAAGTGGGATTTCTGTCTCACCAATCACGACACTCCACAATCATATGATATTGTCTATTTTGAGCATAAGTTCCCGTAACTTTACTTTTAGTGTAGATAATATTTCTTACGTGTCTTATGCATTAGACTACGTTTGGATCAACTCTTTGAGAGGCGAACAGAGCTTTCCTTATAAGCGCGTGGAAACCTCTTTTTGGTAGAGTCGTTTTAAAATCGTGAGATTAATGATGTTACAAATGATATCAAAGCTAAACACTGAGCGGTGTGCCAACAAGAACAGTGGGCTCCCAAGAGAGTTGGATGGTGGATCCCATATTGGTTGGGGAGGGGAATGAAACTTCTAAGGGGTGGATTCCACCTCGGGTGAAGAGGGTCAAATCCAATTTAAACTCATGATCTTCCTCTCAACCGTTTGATACGTGAACACGAAAACCGGGTGTAATGGAAAAGGATTAGGTAGGATTGAATGTTGATTCTTGGAGATCATAGTTAATATGAAGACATAAGGATATAGTGGGATGGGTCCTACAAACAGGCAAGTCAAAAAACTAATAATACTAGAGAGAGATAGAGATAGAGATAGAGATAGAGAGAGTGACTGTTAAAAGGAAGGTCATGAATTATCTAAATAACATGATGCATGTGGCTCCCATATCATTCCTATCATCATTGACATAATTTGCAATTGACACCCTTTTCCCTTTTCACTTTGCCTCTCAAGGGCTTCACCTTTCTCGTATTTCCCCCGTCCCCTCTTTCTCTTAGCCCGACACTGCTAACAGTGAGCTTGAGATATTACAAATGATATCAGAGCCTTAAAAGGAGTAGACACGAGGGGCCACGAGGGGACGGGTCGAGAGTATATTTAGTGATTCATTAAGAAGTGGCAGTAACATTGTTTGGGGAATCAAAGAAAGTGCATGGAGTTGAATCGAAAGGGGATGGGACAGGATAATCCTTTACCTTTTCTTATTATTGCTGTTTTTGTTCAATAAATTTTCTATCTTTACTTTTGAGCCATACGTAAACTCGGCTTTTCTCTCACTCATCTCTCCACCATCCAATTTGCCTTCTTCTTTTTAAGTGATTCGATGGAGGGTTTTCACTCTTCACAATCCTTTTTTCCATTAACACTTCATTTTTAGGATGACATTATTTGTACTACTCTTCACCTCTATTTTAAGTAAAACACTTTTCAATGAATCAAAGTTTGAGACGTCTTAAAACCGTGAGGTTGATGGTGATACGTGACGGGTCAAAGCGAAAAATATCTGCTAGTGATGAGCGTAGGTTGTTACAAATGGTATAGAGCCAGACACTGAGTATGCTGAGCCCCCAATGGGGTAGAGATTGTGAGATCCCACATCGGTTGGAGAGAGGAACAAAACATTGCTTACAAGGGAGTGGAAACCTCTCTCTAGTAGACACGTTTTAAAACCGTGAGGCTGACCGTGATACGTAACAAGTCAAAGTGGACAAATGGTATCAGAGTCAGATACCGAGTGGTATGCCGGCGAGAACGCTGGCTCCGAAGAGGGTGAATTGTGAAATCCCACATCAGTTGAAGAGAGGAACAAAACATTCCTTATAAGGGAGTGAAAACCTCTCCCTACTAGATGCGTTTTACAATTGTGAGACTGATGGCGATACGTAACATGTCAAAGTGGACAAATGGTATCAAAGTCAGATACTAAGTGGTATGCCGAAGAGAACGTTGGCTCCCAAGGGGGTGAATTGTGAGATCCCACATCAATTGGAAATGGGAACGAGCATTCCTTATAAGGGGTCGAAACCTCGATACATAACAGGCCAAAGTGAACAATATCTGCTAGCAGTGGGCTTGAGTTGTTAGAAATGATATTAGAGCTAGACACCGAATGGTGTGTAAGGGTGGAGGTTGTGATATTACTTAGGATTCCCATATCAGTCAGTGGACAAACTGAATGAAGCTCAACTATTACTGGTGGTTGCTTGTTGAAGAGATGAGCAAATTTTGAGGTCCCTATCTTGCAAGCGAGGCAGTGCGTTGCGTTGAAGAGTTAATGTTATGTGAAGTGTGGTCCTTAGAAATATCTTAAATGCTTTACGTGCAAAGTGTTTAGATTTTGAATGAATTGTAGTTTAGTTTTTGTCATGTTGTTGGTGTAATTCAATATATCCCAATTTGAAAATCACACCAAAGTCAGCAGAGTTCTTGGGCAGAACACTTCTTCTCTTTCCTTTCCTTTGTACTATGCATATTGATCTGCAGCTTTGAATATATTTCAGTTTGAATTCAGATACATCAGCTTTATTCAGTTTTTTAATCACTGTTCTAACAGTATCTTCCCATAGATCTCTTGAGATTACATTTCCAACCAAATACAAAATATAAAAGCTAAGATTCCACCCGCTTACATACGTAAATCTCTCTCTAACAGACGCGTTTTAAAACCGTGAGACTGATAGCAATACGTAACAGGCCAAAGCAGACAATATCTTCTAGTGGTAGGTTTGGTCTTTTACAAATGGTATCAGAGCTAGACATCGGGCAGTGTGCCAGTGAGAACGTTGGGACCCTAAGGGAGTGGATTGTGAGATACCACGTCGGCTATAGAGGGGAACAAAACATTCTTATAAGGATATGGAAACTTCTCACCTGTTAGCAGTGAGTTTAGACTTTTATAAATGGTATCAGAATTAGACACTGAGCGGTGTGTCAGTGAGAACGTAGGACCCTTCAGGGGGGTCGATGGATTGTGAGATCTCACATTGGTTAGAGAAAGGAACAAAGCATTTCTTATAAGGATATGGAAACTTCTCCCCTGTTAGCAGTGAGTTTAGACTATTACATATGGTATCAGAATTAGACACGGGGCGGTGTGTCAGTGAGGATGTTGGACCCTTAAGGGGGGTCGATGGATTGTGAGATCTCATATCGGTTAGAGAAAGGAACAAAGCATTTCTTATAAGGATATGAAAACTTCTCCCTTGTTAGCAGTGAGTTTAGACTTTTACAAATGGTAACAGAATTAGACACTGGGCGGTGTGTCAGTGAGAACGTTGGACCCTTAAGGGGGGTCGATGGATTGTGAGATCTCACATCGGTTAGAGAAAGGAACAAAACATTTCTTATAAGGATATGGAAACTTCTCCCTTGTTAGCGTGAGTTTAGACTTTTACAAATGGTATCAGAATTAGACACTGGGCGGTGTGTCAGTGAGAACGTTGGACCCTTAAGGGGGGTCGATGGATTGTGAGATCTCACATCGGTTAGAGAAAGGAACAAAGCATTTCTTATAAGGATATGGAAACTTCTCCCTTGTTAGCGTGAGTTTAGACTTTTACAAATGGTATCAGAATTAGACACTGGGCGGTGTGTCAGTGAGAACGTTGGACCCTTAAGGGGGGTCGATGGATTGTGAGATCTCATATCGGTTAGAGAAAGGAACAAAGCATGAACGCTATGCCCCTAAGAGGGAGGATTGTGAGATCCCACATTGGTTAGACTATTTGTTACAAGATAGAAGAATCGTGTGCGAGAGAAAAGCCGACGCAGAATTCGATCCAACACCAAAAGCACACTAAGGGCAAAGACCCATGTGACTAATATTCTAAAATGTAACATAAAAAGGAGACACCATAAAGGAAAAAAAAAAAAAAAACAACAACAAAAGAAAGGAAGTGTGACATGATAATATAACATTCCAACAACTAGCAATGAATGAATGATAAGCAACTCAAATGATGAGCAAGTCAATTTAAGAGACTAATCATAAGATTAAACAACTTCCATTAAGGATAATCCATGGGAAGAAGAAAGGAGCAAGTGGGTTATGTTAGAGACAGTTTGCTAATATTAAGGAACATGGTTTGGTTTGGTTTTGTTAGTGTTGTTGTAAGTTGTAGTGTACTTTGCAGAAGGGTTTTGGAGTGGTTGAACAAGAAAGATATGATTTTTATTATAATTTGGGGCATTAACACCAAAAGGGTTTGTCTCATGCATTGTCACTATAGGCAACGACATAATCACGTTGGGTGTGGATACAAACCTAAAAAGGACTCATCACAATCATGCTGTCTGTGAAAAAACCAGCTACCTCTTCCTCCCTCATATTAATTTCTGCCTCACAACACCTTTCTTTTTCCTTTTTCTTCATAAAGCTGCCTTCTCCTAACACATTTTTTACCTTTTCCTTTTCCTTTTCTTTTTTTTTAATCTATCCTAATCGACACTCATTACAACGATGTGTAAAGAAGAGCATCTCTTTTCTAGGAAAAATTATGCATTGACCCACGATCAATTGACGTGACATGGTTGGTTCAAACATACCACTACCGTTCGTAGAGTCAAAAGTTCAAAATTTTCACCCAGGATCAACTAACATGATATGTTTGGTTCAACTAGTTCAAAGATACCACCACCGATCAAAGGGTCAAAAGTTCAAAATTTTCACCCCGGATCAACTAACATGACATGTTTGGTTTAACTAGTTCAAACATACCACTAAAGGGGCAAAAGTTCAAATCTTTCACCCATGATCAACTAACATGACATGTTTGGTTCAACTAGTTCAAACATACCACCACTGATCAAAGGGTCAAAAGTTCAAATCTTTCCCCCATGATCAACTAACATGACATGTTTGGTTCAACTAGGTCATACATACCACCACCGATTAAAGGGTAAAAAGTTCAAATCTTTCACCTATCTGTACCTGCTACACCGACTCAAAATCATTGCTACATGAGGACCATCCTGATCAAAGGGTCTAAAGTTCAAATCTTTCACCCTTCTATACCTACTAAAACGACTCAAAATCGTTGCTACACGAGGACCACCACCGATCAAAGGGTCAAAAGTTTAAATCTTTCCACACTCTATACTTGCTAAAACAACTCAAAATCGTTGCTACATGAGGACCACCCCGATCAAAGGGTCTAAAGTTCAAATCTTTCACCCGTCTATACTTGCTAAAACGACTCAAAATCGTTGCTACATGAGGACCACCCAGATCAAAGTATCTAAAGTTCAAATCTTTCACCTATCTATACCTGCTAAACCGTCTCAAAATTGTTGATACATGAGGACCACCACCGATCAAAGAGTCAAAAGTTAAAATCTTTTACCGATCTATACCTACTAAAACGACTCAAACTCGTGTTGAGGGGTAAAATTTGGAGGGTAAAAAAGAAGGGCAATAAGTAGATGAGAAAGAAGTAATAAAATGGGAAAGTGGGATAATAATGCAGTGAAGTTGACAGGCAAGAGGGCAGCTGGAGAGAGTAGCTCAAAGTGATATCACGTGTAATGTTGCACATCTAAATATCTTGAACACGATGCCTTACCTTACATGAATTATTCATCCCAAAAAATTAAATAATTCATTTAAATTTTGTGGGAATGTTAGTTGTTAACAGGCCATAAATATTTCATTTTCGTACTGTTTTTGGTCAAGTCAATTTCCTTTTATTTATTTATATATATATATATATATATATATATATATATATATATATATATATAAGTATCAATTTAGATATTCGTAACTATGATTAGGGGAATATTTAGCATATGATTATTGCTTTTACATATATTATGACACGAATTGGAATGACAGGCTAGCAGCCTATTAAGGGCCACAAATTCAAAAGCTTGTTTTTATTATTTTTTTTAATGTACATCAACATCATTGTTTTATTAATTTAATCAAAATATATAATGAAAATATTAAAAAAAAATGCTTTTTCTCTTATATATAATCAATATTTGTGGCGCTGATCATCGGTGACAGCTGATGATTTGTATCTTCGGTTTTGAAAATTCAAACATTTTTTTTTCGTATCTAATAAATCAATGTGAAACTAGTTAATTTACGTTGAAAATTTTGGTATTTTATATGAAAATGACTATTGATTTAGTCAAATATTATAGGTACTAAGGAACGTTCGACCTATAAAATAAAAAAATTTTAGTTTTGATTTTTTTTTAAAATTTTGAAATTGAGTTTCATGCATCTAATATTGACTTCGTTTTTCTAGTTCATCTCTCGTGATTTGAGTTACTACCAATTTTTTTTTTAATTAATGTGCATCCGACATGTTGTGTACTCTTAAGAAATATCTTTGGTAGAGGGTCAACGTACAGTAGGATTAATGTGGAATTGAAGATGAAAATATCTATTTATATTGAGACTCGATCGATATCTTTTACAAATACTTATAAATATTAATATTGGTAACAAGTAAAAACAAATACTTATCTATGGATTGACTTTGAGATCCCAAATCTCAGATTGGTTGGAGAGGGGAATAAAGTGAAAATCTCTCACTAGTAGACACGTTTTAAAACTGTGAGGCTGACGGTGATACGTAATAGGCTAAAATGGACAGTATTTGCTAGCAGTGAGCTTCAACTGTTTTAGTGACAAAGAACTTAGGTTAGATAGAAGATAATTATCTCCATTGATATAGTGTTTCTTTTGGGCGGAACTAAAGACAATCATACTCAAAATGAAGGATTTCGTACCAGTGAAAAGTGATTGGTGGCAGTAAAAGAAATTCAACGAGCCAAAGTCATTAGAGCTTACATTCAAAGTGTACATTATCATACTAATGTGGAGGTTTGTTGTTCCCGACATGCATGTTCGGGTGTAAGTAATAAAAACAAATTTGAATTATTTTGATAATCTTTCTGAAAATGGTGAGTCATATTGGGTGCGTGGGGGCGAAGGGGGCAAAGCAAGGCACATGGGTAGAGTTATAATGGGACTTATGGGGAAGGCATTGGTCCCATCTCCCATCTTCGGCTTTAAATGGAATGTCCTCCATTGCCACCCCACCCTCTCACTCTCTCTCTTTCTCTCTCTCTCGCTCAAGCTACACCCTTCGTGGGCTGTGGTGATGAGTGCTGTAATCATAACAATTATGGCCTTTAATCTTCCCTCTTAAACTGCTTTTGCATTCAACTTTTTCTCTTCATATTTGCTTTTCTTCATCCGAGGATACATATTATTAAACATTAATTAACAAACCAACTCATAAGAACGGCTAGTTTTGTCGGATCCCATATCGGTTGGAGACGAATACGAAACATTCTTGTGTTTCAAGGGTGTAGAAACTTCTTCCTACCAAACACGTTTTAAAACCTTAAGGGGAAGCTCGGAAAGAAAAGCCTAAAGAGGACAATCTATGGTAGTAGTGAGATTGAGGTATTAGAAATGATATTAGAGTCAAACGCTGGATGATGTGTCAGCGAGAAGGTTGAACCTCGAAGAGGGTTGGACGCTAGGGGGTGTGTCAACGAGGATGCTGGGCCTCGAAGGGGGGTGGATTGGGAGTCCCACATCGATTGGAGAGAGGAACAAGTGGCAGTAAGGACGTTGGGCTCCAAATGGGGGGATGGGGGGTGGCTTATGAGATTCCACGTCGGTTGGAGAAAATAACGAAACATTCTTTATAAGGGTGTGGAAGTCTCTCCCTAGAAAACACGTTTAAAAACCTTAAGGGGAAGCCAAGAAGGAAAAACCCAAAGAGAACAATATTTTCTAGTGGTGGGCTTGGGCTGGTAAATAGTATTGAACCCAGACATTGGGCGATGTGCCAGAGAGGAGCTTGAACCTCGAAGGGGGTTGGACACCAAATGGTGTGCCAACGAAGACACTGGGCCTTACCTTACATGTAGGTAAAGTGATATCACGTTATAAGGTATCGAAGACACTGGGCCTTACCTTACATTCTTTATAAGGGTATGGAAGCTTCTCCCTAGCAAACACGTTGAAGCCTAGAAGGAAAATTCAAAGAGGACAATATCTGCTAGCGGTGGGCTTGAGCTGTTATAAATGGTATCGAACCCAAACACCTGGTGATGTGCCAGTGAGGAGGTTGAACCTCGAAGGGGGTTGGACACCAAGCGGTGTGCCAGCGAGAACATTGGGCCTTGAAGGAGGGTAGATTGAGGGTCCCACATCGATCGGAGAGGGGAACAAGTACCAGCGAGGACGCTGGACCTCGAAGAGTGTGGATTGTGAGATTCCATATCTGTTGGAGAGGAGAATGAAGCTTTATAAGGGTGCGGAAGACTCTCCCTAACAAACATGCTTCAACACCTTAAAGGGAAGCCCGGAAGAGAAAGCCCAAAAAAGACAATATCTGCTAATGGTGAACTTAGGCTGTTACAAGTTTAGTTTAAAAGTTCACAAAACCCGTCTTCAGAAGTTCTAAGATTCTGATCTAAAAATTTTGAAAAACAATAAAAAAAAAAGGTAAATTCAAAGAGGGTAGTTGTTCCTTTCGCAATTATTAAAAGGTTACACAATAATTTCTTTTATATTCCCAGAAAAGGCCACTGCTACATGTGTGAAAACACATACTAGGCTACCTAATATGGTCAGTCATTCATGCTTTAATGTTCAAACCCTTTGTTTCCCACGTGATTGACTCCAGCAAAATGTGGGGTCCTTATATACAATGGCTAATGCTTGTTCTATTTTGTTCATCTTGAAGGGGAGTTCTCAAATGGGCTTGGCTATTCACTTCTACCATGACCTTCCCACAAACTAAAAGAATCAAAACCCAACAGACAGCCCTATACACTCTACAAACAAGCACCAATTGAAGACAGCAGACATAATTGACTCAGCTTTCTTAGCTACTTTCATATGGAAGTGAAGTAAAAATGAAGGGCGAGAGTATTACCTGTTTGAATAGATTAGGCAGGTGCGCCCAAAATGCTCCAGTTTGAGACTTTAAAGCTGGAGACTGCAACTTTGAATACCTCTATGGATCCGGATGGGATAGCACTTTCGCTCAAGGCACTGCAATGACAAAAATATAGCACAATAATTGGTATAAGAGTTGCAAGTGACAGGTACAAGAAAGACATGCTGCGTCTCACGATCATACTTTTCTTAGCAGCGATGACACTCACTCTCAGCACTGAGTGAGTCAAGCTAACTTAGGATCGTGTTATCTACGGCTGGATAATGTATGCTCAAGTCTCTAGCCCCAATTTAAGAACGTTTTAGAAAACGGAGATAGAGAGATTTTGAAAGCAAGATTGAGAGAAATTGAAGACAATGTTATATGGCATACAAGCAAAAACGCAACACAACGGCTTAAATGACAACTAGTCGCATCCTTTTATAGTACATTTTGAGGTGAGACAGGCCTAAACATGATTTCGTCGAACGGTCATACAAGATTTAGATGAGAGGAGTTGTCGACTGGTCGTATCTCCCTATAGTACATTCTGGGAAATTTCATGTCTACCAAACGTGGACAAGATTTTGTTGAAACGTCATATACTTAGAAAGAGCAAGAAGGAAATTATACATCATGAAAGCAGTAAAGGAAAGAGATAAAGTGATACAAGACAAGGGTTCGACATATAACGAGTGTGTGGCCATGAACAACACGCCTTAGACAAGCATGACCGTGAGACTGTGCTAGCTTCAAATTTTTTGTATTTGGGTTGTGATTTGTGAAGAATTAAGAAAATGGGGTTGGCACCAAAAGAAAAGGTAGGTTAAGGCAAGTTGGGTAACTGAGCATGAAAACTAGAAAGAACAGGTTTCTCAAGTACTCGATAGACTACCACACACAGCAGCAATACATACCATTTGGCCAACTGCAGTTGTAACCATATATGGACCATTTCCTACAACAAGCAACAGTCGCCTCTATTGAAAAAGATCCAAAATTGTAATCCTAATTCCTAATTACTACAGATGATAGAAATAGTTTTTGAGCTATAAATTTCATCACATAACGTCTTTTATCTATCACGGTTATGTTTGTCCAAGGCGTGTTCCTTATGGCCGCATGCTCATGTCATGCCGAACCCTTTGTTTCATTCAATGTTGTATTGTATTTTCTGTTTGTATGACTACTCGGCAAAATCATGTATCGCCTCAAAATTTACCATACGGGTATGACTAGTTGCCTCAAAATTTACTACGGTAGGAGTGTGACTAGTTATATAACCTTGCTTTTATAACCCGCTTTCAAAAATCTCTCTGGTTTGAGCATAAGCTTCTCAGCCATAGGTGTTAGGAATCATATATCTCCACAATGGTATGGTACGGTATTGTCCATTTTGAGCATAAGTTCTCATAGCTTTGATTTTCCTTACTTATAAATCCACGATCATTCTCTAAATTGATCATTCTCTAAATTAATCAAGCGTGCGACTCCCTCCCAACAATTCTCAACAATATAGGGCTAGAAACTTGAGCATGAGTTGCCCCGCCATAGGTGAGACTAAAACTACCTTATCAAATGGGGCCAAAGGCTGGAGCATAAGTTGTCCAGCCGTAGGCAACGCGAATACAAATTAACTTGACTCACTTGGTGTTGAAAGTGAGTGATGCACAATCGCAAAGTCAGCTGTCAAGAAAGTGCGATTATTACACTGTGCACGTAACTTCCTCGCCCTCTCCCTAACATACAAGTTGTAGACATAGGCAGTAAATTTTAACAGAATAGCAATGGAACAAGACAAACCTGGAACCTAGGAGGAAATGTGCTAACCATGGCGCCACCGAACAGAGCACGCTCTGAAGAGAAACATTCCCTCATTTTGATTAGATGGGGAAAATAATCAAACAGAAAAGAGCGAAAATCGTAGCTCGCAGCTTGCATACGAAACTACACTTCACGTCGAACCGGTAAGCCCCGATCTGAACCAACGCATTTAAAACCGAACCGTGAATCGTTTTGGTTTGGGCTTTGAGATTAAGGGTTGGGTGATGTCGGTTCAGTCCCTTCGGATTGATCCCAATCTTGAACCAAACCGTTTCATTTTTTACAAAGCCAAACCGAACCAATTCTAATAAGGAGAACTGATTGGTTTGGTTCGGTCCAATCGGTTTGATTTTCAAATTTGGGCTCATATCCATTTTTGCTCTTCGGCCCAATAAGGCCCAATAAGGCCCAATATTCTTTTAACTTCATAATGGAAAATTATAATAATACCAAAAATAATAAAATAATAATAATGATGATAATAATGATAATAACGGAGGAAACCCAATCAACTATCGGGAAGGAACTCGAGCAACTCGTGGCAAGGAATTTCTACGGTGAATGAAACAGGGGTGAAGAGATAAGGACAAAAAAGTCATCTTTAATCTTGTTCGATCCTATGGATTATTTATCTGTAAAGCCATAAAGTGGGCTAACAAATCCTAAAAAATCATCGACTTGTTTCATAAAGTCTCTCTTATATGCGATACCTGTAACCTAAAAGGCTCTATAAAGCAATGAAGCAGTCCAAATTAACATAAAAAGATGAGCAAAACATTCATTATAAGAGCGTTTTAAAACTCTGAGGGTCATATTTAAAATTTTTATATAAAATTATTAATAATTTTTCGGGTTCAAACGTGGTTGTTTGAATATAAATATATAATAAATAAAATGAATTAAAATATGTTTGGTCAATTCTAGGCTTCGATGTCGCACCGATTTCCAAGTTGTCTTTGTTTAATTTTTATTAGTTTAAATTAAAAAGGAAAATTTAAAACGGAGAGACATTTGGGCTTGAAATATATAGAAACTGAAACAATGGGCAGGTAACGGATTAAACGAGGCGTAACATTAAATCACAGCCGTACATCATGCTGGGCCTTGTTTTGACTCGTTGGCAGACTGCCACGTGGATGGCCTTCCAAACCCTTTCTCTTCCACGACGATATTTCCTCAAGTTCGTGTTGGAAAGGGAATCTTAAGAAACGACGTAGTTTGATTCTTCTCGATCTCCATCCTCTCTCTTCCTGGATTCGTACTGCTTCCACAGATTTCTCTTTGTTTTGTCTGCAAACCCTAGCTTGAATCCCCTTTCCATTTCCTCCTTCCTTCGTTGATTCCGGTGTTGTTGTTTCATTTCATTCCCGAAAACGCTAGTGTGGGAAGCTTCTTCCCCCTTCTCCTGAATTGGATTTGGGAATCCCTTCCTGCTGTTTCTCAGTCTGCCGGAGAATTGTTCGGGAGCTGCGATTTGGGGTTTTGAGTCCTAATGCACTTCCGGCATCTATTGGAGTTTAGTCTTTGATTGCTTCTAGCTCCTTTTCCAAGATGGGTTTTGTATTCTCCGATCAAATGTTGGGTACTTTTGTGCCAATTGTGGTTTACTGGTTGTATTCTGGGATTTATATTCTACTGGGCTCATTTGAGAACTACCGGTTGCACTCTAAGGAAGATGAGCTAGAGAAGAACGTAGTGTCCAAGAGCACTGTGGTCAGAGGCGTTTTGCTTCAACAGACTATTCAGGCAATCGTTGCGATCCTCTTGTTTAAGGTACGCATTGCATGATGTCAGTTCCGAGTTCATTTAATTTCAATCTGTGTATGATTTTGATTATGTTTTGTGAATTTGTCATGTCCCCTGTATAAAGTTTGAATCAATTGACTGTTATTAGTTGAAAGAGGCGGCGCTGAGTCCACTTTGATGCGTATTTATCGCTGTATTTTGTTAACTCCCCCCCGGTCCCCCACTTGCTTTAAGTTCTCATGGATTTGTAGACACCATTTATTGATGCTTTAAGACTGTCACTTCAATTGTTTTTGTTGAGAAGTAATCGTACAAGTGCTTAGCTGCGCGAAATTTATTACTGATCTGAAACTTCATCAGTTCTTTTATACTTTACAAGCTGACAGCATTAGTAGGTGGAGCGTTGGACCTTTGTACTTCCTAGTCTTGCTGACCAAGATTGGTTGATGTATTATTTTCTGAGAATTCCTTTTGTTATTTCTGAATCATCTTTTTTTATTTCACCTGGTTAGGTCACTTTCCATGAAAATATTCCATCCATGATCCTCAAACTACTCCACAATTCTTAAAAAAAAAAACGAGTAACCTCCTACTTCGAGGTTCAGGTTTAGGAGAGGTGTGCTTTTAGCTCTATATGCATGTAGCTCTTCACTACACTAATTGCGTAAGTGAAGTGGGTGCTAGGTGGGTGTGTGCATATCCCGACATGTTGAGGTTGGTAGTGGGCGGGTCTAAAGGCAAGAGCATGGTCCAGCCATTGATCACGAGTCAACAACCAAACAAAGAAGTCAAGTAAGATAAAGTAAGATGAGCATTTTCTATTGGAAATGCTCGTCTAACCTGTGGTCTCTTAGGAAACTATATAATTGTAAAAACTCAACCATTGGGTCTTCACCAAATTTGATACTTAGGATGTGCGGTTGATGGTGCTTAAGTTTTTATCCTCTTTCCCTTCATGTCTTGTGATTTGGGTGGTTGAGGGAAAAGAAAGAAGCGAACTGAAAGTAGAAGGAATCGCTTAAAAAATTCGGCCTGTATGGACAGATATCATTTAGCGAAGACATTGTTGGTCTAAGTTGTTAGGCTCATGGTCTTTTCTGCACCCTTTAATTTGTATCTGGACTACATCTATGATTACTCGGGATCGCTATGGTCAAATTCTAACCCTTCACATTGAGAGTATCTTATTCAAATTCTAACCCTTCACATTGAGAGTATCTTATTGTTCTGCAGTTCGCCATTATTAGTTTCCTAAGTGTAGCATTTTGGCCCTCATTTCTTAAATACACATTTCTCTCACTGTTCCAGTACTGGCTGAAAGTGTCCTGTAGGCTGTAGCCAATACAATCAAGAAACAGAAATTGGTTTGTTGAGGTCAGTTTTTCGAGTTAGAAGACCACCGATGCATACCTGAAGATAAAGCGGTTGAAGAACTTTCTTGAATGATGCCAAAATAGGAACATTAGGCTGTAAATCCTGCAATTAATTTGTGATATGCTGGATGCAATCATTTCTATTTGAAAGCTGGACAATTACTTGTTCCATTCGTTTACCAATCTTCATCTAATGTCTAATGTAATGGACATATAATTTGTTCACTAAACTTAGAACTCATAATGTGTCGTTTTTGTTGTACATTTTATTTACCACAGCTGAGTCGATTTGGCATAGGAAAGTTGATTTGGCATTGACTGTCGCTGACAATTGTGTTTGTTCTTAACTTATCACGTAGGTGACTGGAAATGATGGTGAGGTTGCTACAGCTCCAAAATCTTGGCTAACAATCATCGTTCAGTTTATTGTTGCGATGCTCGTGTTGGACACTTGGCAATACTTCATTCACAGATACATGCATCAGAATAAGTTCCTATACAAGCACATCCATTCCCATCATCACCGGTTGGTTGTACCTTTTGCATTCGGAGCTTTATACAACCATCCATTGGAGGGTCTTCTCCTCGACACAATCGGTGGAGCTTTATCTTTCCTCGTCTCTGGGATGTCATCTCGAGTCTCCATCTTTTTCTTTTCATTCGCCACCATCAAAACAGTAGATGACCATTGTGGATTATGGATTCCCGGGAACCCTTTCCATGTGTTCTTCAGAAACAATTCTGCATATCATGATTTCCACCATCAGCTATATGGCAGTAAGTATAACTTCTCCCAGCCATTTTTTGTTATGTGGGATAGAATATTTGGGACCTATATGCCTTACTCAGAGAAGAGAGCCGGGGCTGGTTCGGAAGCGCGAGTTAAGGAAGATTAGTTGTTCCATAGCAAGCATATATTATTTTCCTCACTGTTACTTTTTTTTCCCCTATCTATCTCTCTCACTGTTAGCCAGCCACCACACTGCTAAATTTGTATCATACGCCTACTCGTGTCTTACACTCTTGTTAGTATTATTTCCTCGTCGTTTCATAGCTGATTCGTGTTGTGATTTGAACCTTTTCTTTTTCTTGTACCTACTCCTTGTGAACAGAGAACCTCTGATTTTTCCTTCTTTGGATTTGGTTAAACGTTACTTATCCCTTTCCCAGCTGCATTCTGAACTATCTTTCTTCTACTGAAATAGATTGCTCTGATATGGTGAAGCTGCAAATCTAGGCTAAACTTTGTTTCTAGGAAGATTTAGCACTTATTTGGTTCACATGGTATGATTAGTAGAACAAAGACAATGATATAATTTATGCATAAACATAGGAACTATATGATAATGTATTATTTAATGTCCAGTTGCTTCATTGAAACTATACATAACAGCAGGTAAAGTTTGGCAAACTGTCGGTCAAACATTGGATTAATAGCAGGAATCATATTTTGTTGTCTGTATCTGACCTGGAATTGTCATGAACATTATATATATATATATATATATATATATTTTAATGCAGAAGCAGTATACAATGTTGATGGCCAACTATGAATGACCATCTGTAAATCATTCCCGAGGGACGTTTGGACCTATCGGAGGGGTCTTTCTCAAAGCTGCACGTCGCTTATTTTATTTCAGTAATGAAATGCTTGATGTGGCAACAGCTATGGAATCCATTCTATTTTGGATATGCTCTAATTTTTAACATTATCTCCTACTTTAGGAAATCAATTATTCAAATGATATGCAAGCCACTCACCCACACCTTTTCTTTTATGTTCTTATAATATGGTTTTGGATATTATAAACTAGTCTCCGGAGTATTTTTTTGATAATGTAACGTGTTATACCCAGGATTTAGAATCTTAATTTAGTACCTAATGGTTTCGGTATTTCCTTGCAACATGGTCACGTTACCTATCTTTTGTTTTTAAGAGTGAACACGAGTCTTCCCAACATGTTTTGTTCTTACTCAGTGAAGAAGTGGTACATGAATTGAGACCACATATGGATGAGAGTGATTTTGGCTTAAAAGAATTGAAAGTCATCATCTATACCAACAAAGTGCACCTTCCTTCTCGGTGGCTCAATCATAGGAACTTTGTGGTTAAGCATGCTTGTTGGATGAGGTATTGGGAATTTTTCGAGGATGTAAGTTAGGACAAAACTTGCTCGAAGGACTCATGTTGGTATGTGGAAATAGTATTCGAGTGAGGAGTAAGTAACTTAACCATGTTATACGAGATATAAGGTACTGTCAGGGCATCAGGTGCCAAATCTAGGTTTCGAATCTTGGGCATGAGTCGTTACTGATAATCGTTTATTTTTCAAAAAAAATAAATTTATAAATACTTTTGTTTTGTTATAAAACTTAAATAAAATAATTTTTTATTTATTTAAGAATTTTTAAAAATTCTTTTAATAACAATAATACTAATAATAAATTTCTGCCATATCTGAGCCCAAATTATTGACATTAAATCTATCCTTATTTTTTTCTTTTTTTAAAATTGTTTATTAATTTCTTATTGGGCTCTTAATATAGAAAAATTTAATTAACCATTTTAAAATGTAAATATATTAAATAATACGTTTGTAAAAGAGTTTTATCAAACATTTAATTAAATATATTAAACATTTTATTAATTTTTGTGAAAAAATTGGAACCTTTAATTCTGCAAAAAAAAAAAAAAAAAATTAATCATTAATTTAACTAATGAAACTATAATAAAATTATATAAATTCCCTTAAAAATTATCACTTTATTATGAATAATAATTAAAACATGTAAACAACATTTAATTAGGGAATGTTTTAAACTCTAATCCCAATTATCTCATGAGTGAAGCGTACAAGCAAATCTCTGATTCGAGCTAAACCCCATAATTTTGGTATCAGCTTCGAACCTCATCAGCCTTCCAAACGACGCCGTTCTCCGGCGAACTTCCGCCGGAGAATCGTACTTATCTCCGGCCACTCTCACCGCTTTCTGATTCTTACAACCCATCAGAAGATTCGAACGCCGCCAATGAATATTCTCCACGTCGCTCTCGTAGCTGGATTTAGTCATGTAGGCTGCAGCGGTGGTGGAGAGCCGCCGTTCATCGTAGTCCGACACGACGGAGAAATCAGCGGCGCTGGCTGTGGTGACACTCCACTCAATGCTCGCCTCGCTTGGCGTGGTGGGTGTTACACAATCAGAGCAATCAGAGCCCTGTCTTGTGAGAATCGAATTGGGGTTCCCCGTTAAGCTCTCAATCTCAAAAAGATCCGAACTTGCATCACTTCCGGCGTCCTCGTCGTAGATTTGATCGGAATCAGAAGCCTTCACTCTCGGAACGACGTCGTTCCACGCCATTACAGACAGCCTCTTCTCCAAATGATTCATGTTCAAAGCATCGACATTTGGGGATCCAAAAACCTCAATCGATTTCCGGCCTTGAATTTGTATTTTCAGCGCCGTGTTCTTCGTGGCCTCTGGTATTGAGCTCGGAAACGTGAAATTTATCCCTGATTTGGTCGGCGGCGATTTGTCATTGTTCTTCACTTCCACGGACTTGTTGTTGCAGCAATAGCATTTATACAGCAAAATCTTCGCCAATTGTGACGATTTCTTCTTAATTTCCTTGGAAGATTTTCTATTTACATTCTGCAACAAACCATTTTGGCTATTCCAACTCCCTTCAGAACGAGTTGAGCTGCAACTTTTAGGCTTCTTGCTCTGTTTTTTATTTTCAGGGCAGAATTTGATGGGCTCTGGGCTGTTAATTCCGCCATTGAAATACTTCTCTGCTCCAAAAACTTCTATATGATCTTCATCTTGTTCTTGAGCTGTCGTGGTAATGGTGGAATTATTGGAACGATTTCGAGTTGATTCAGCAAGTTTTCGCACAAATTCTTGCTCTGCATGGTTCAAGTAAGAAGAAAAAGAGGCTTCACGGAGGTTATTGCTCTCAAAAGACACTCTCTGCGAGAGATTTGTATCACAAACAGGTGGCGGCAAGCTCACCCTTCCCATGGACCAAACCCAATTGAAGATATGAAAAAAAGTTGAAAACTTTGTTGAAGAAATGAGTGGGAAAGAGATGGGAATGATTGGTGTATAAGTAGAGTATGCATGAGATTAAGCCACGTGTCACAATCGTACTCTTGTGATAACGGGATAGCGATCGTGCTACACTTGTTTCGACCATGAGAAATTCGACGTCGGCATATGTTAAAGCCTCGAGTCACGTTGCGATAAAAGGTTAGAAAACGTGAGCGATGAATTACATTTGAAAACGATTTGAAGAGAGTAACGTTATGTGATTATAAGCAAATTAAGAAATACCACAACTTAAATAGCATATAACTCAAGGCAGTAAGAACTGACAACTAGCCATATTCCTCATTCTGGAGTATTTTAGGCCTGACGGATGTAGATATGGTTTTGGTGAATGGTCATACACTCACGTATCTAGAATGAAAGCATGTAAACAAGGTTTGGAGAGGGCATGCAACTATAGACAACACGTCCTAGACAAGAAAGACCGGGAGTGTGAGAATCTCACATTGGTTGGGGAGGAGAACGAAACACCCTTTATAAGGTAGACGCGTTTTAAAGTTTGGAGTGGAAGCTCGAAAGTGAAAGTTTAAAGATGACAATATCTGCTAGCGGTGGGGTTGGGATGTTACAGGGATATTTGTTATGCGGTCAGAGGCAACACATCTTGGACAAACATGACCGTGACACAATGCATATGAGGCTTGGTCGAGGGTCGGTTCAGGTTCTATTGTTTCACCAAAAACTGACAAATTCATGATTTCATATCAAAACAACAGCTTAGTTTTGTGGTGTGAAGGGCCCTGAAATGGCATTAATGGAATGCCAGTTGCTAGAACTCACACAATACTTGGACAGCTAATCCCACGTCCGACACAAACCAATTCACACAAAATCTGAAGTGAAGGGGACAGACACCATAATGTACTATCAGCTCAGTGGATGGACACTTCTGTCTTTAACTTTCACCATTCAGCTAAGGTACGAAGTTGTTTTTCTTCGTTTCTAGAGATGTTTTTTTTGCTTTTCTCTGTGCTGTGTTGCATAATTTCCAGCTTGAACACCGTATGCACATTTAAACCACACTCCTCTAAGGCTGCAAATGCTACACGTTACTGTGTCTATGTGAAGCTCCATCGTTCCCACCACTTGTCACTATCTTTCCAAGTCACCAGCTTTCTTTAACCACTTAGCAATTCGAGAGCACTCACTAATATCTTAAGTATTATCCATAGCGCTTACTAATATCTTAACGATTTGATTTGATTTGATTTTACTCATTAATGAAGACTGAACCTGCAATTATCAACGTTATCCGTAGCGTCATAACGGTTGGAAATCATGACTCTCCATAATACTATAATATTTGTCCACTTTGAGTATAAGATCATTCCCAGACTCCTATCATAACAATCTTCACCTTGAACAAAGAACATCATAGAGCATCCCCTGAAGCCTATGGAGCCCTCGAACAACCTCCCCTTAATCGAGACTCAACTCCTTCTCTGGAGTCCTCGAACAAAGTACACCCTTTGTTCGACACTTTAAATCATTTTTTACTACTTTTTCAAGGCACCCAACTTTTTTATTCGACATTTGAAGATTTTATTGACATGACTAAGTTAAGAGCATGACTCTAATACTATATCAAGAATCACGAATCTCCACGATAGTATGATATAGTCCACTTTGAGTATAAGCTCTCGTGACTTTGCTTTTGCCTTCCCCCTAAAAGGCCTCATTCCAATGAAAATAATTTCTTACTTATAAACCCATCATCAACCCCTTGGGACGTGGGACTCCTCTCCCGACAATCCTCAACATGTTAAGGAATGAAATGATCGTAAGTATATAAACGATGACAGTTATCTTTATTGGTACGAGACTCTTTAGACTCAACCTATACAGATGGAGATTCTATTGCTCTCGTGATCTTATCCTCTTAAAAACTATGGTGACAATCGCACGTCAATCTAGCCATTTCAAGGTCAAATTCATAACGAAAAGAGAGCTCACTTGCGTGTCCCTTGAAAAGGATACAAATGGAATAAAATTATATAGATATAGATATAGATAGACCGATATGACACGAAAGGTGCATTAAAAATTTCTTTTTTTTTTTTCAAGTAAAGATCCCAATAGGGTCACCTAACCCAAAGAATGATATGGGATAGGAACCCCCCAACAGGCGAGAAGATGCGTTTCATCTCAAATGGTATCAAACAATTCGGACCCCTACAGCCATTAATGAATGTGTGTATGCAACATGCAGAAGCCAACCAAGTGGGTAAGTGGTGTAATCACAGGCAGGCTTGTGGGTTAGCCGTGTGGGGGCTTGCATAGATTTTGCCTTAATAGGGTTTTCAAATGGCAGGCATTAGGGTAAGTATTGATGATGATTATTATAGGGTCCACTTCCCCAAACAGGGTGAGGCATTGATGTTGAAGTTTGTGGGCGATAGTTATGTTAAGGGAAACGGACCAGCTGGGTTCGAAACAAAGTCGAGTACTGTTCTTATGGTGGTTTTGTTTTGTGTCGTGGTTGGTTCGTCAATTTTGTTTGCCTACGTCGTTGTTCATTTTCTTGTCTGCAAAACTGAACTGGGTTTTTGCTGGTTGTACTTTCTTTTGTGAGATATGATTAGGAAATGATGAAGTAGGAGACAAAAAGGGTGTCTTGTCGTTGAGTTGGAGCAATGCCCGGGCTTACCTTTGATTGTTAAACTAGATCAATAATGGGTGGCTCCAACCCACCGTCCGAAAATATTGTTCGCTTTAGTCTGTTACGTATCGCCGACAGTCTCAAGGTTTCAAAACTCATCTACTATGGAGATGTTTCCATACTTTTATAAGAAATGCTTCGTTCTCATTTCCAACCGACGTGGGATCTCATAGAGATTTTATGTGGAACAGTGGAAGGGTGTGTGATGCGAATTAGGGTGCACATCAATTGGTTAGCCTCGAGCACAAGGAGACTAAGCCATTTAGCCTAGTTGACCTAAACATTGGCTTTGATAAGCAATGGGTGTATGCGAGGGTGGTCGTCCAATGTCATCGTTGTAGAATGTGGACAAACTTAATTGGAGAAGCCTTCATTTGGCCCCTACTAAGCATGGTTTGATCTTATTAAGACACATACGTATGTACATATGCCACTTGTTTGTCCATCTAATGGAAAGTTTCAATCTACTCTCTTTGACACTTTTCTTTACTTAAACTCATTATCGTTCTTGATAACTACTCAACCATTGAAATTTATAAAATTAAACGTGTTTGACTTGACAATCCTATGCTTAGTGAACTCTTGAAAAGAATGTAAATGAGCAAAAAAAACATATGAACCGGTGTTAGTCTAAGAACAACCTTCACAATTCTTAGTAGTTCAAGATAAGTACATGGCATGTCTAAGGTCGTAGTGGATGCAAAGAAATGTTGAGGTCGTTGGATGCCAAATTTGATCTAAATTTCGATATAAATCATGGGTTTGAAGAGTTAAGATATAATATCAAAGTGAAATCTCTCCAAATATAATTGACACACCACATTCGATTAAGAGTGAGTTGAGAGATTTGATAGTTACTATCTATGGTATGGGCACTTGGTTTGGGTTTGGGCTTGAGCATTGATCATATTGGTTTGGCCCAATGATTTAAATGGGTTGGAAGGAAATTGATGGGCGATTGAATGGGTTTAGTTCCTCTCACTGAGTTGCCAGTCCACTTACTAGGGCTTGGAAGTTCTGCAAATTATCCCTTTTGATTATTGACCTCTTGAAATTTCTGCTTCTTTTTTGAAATTCGTTGCATTATCCTCTTCGGTAAGAGCGAAAAATTCGAAGCTGGGTGGGACTTCAGTCGACGGATTTGTTATAGAATTAATTAAGTAATGAAGATTTCCTGTTCGACTACCTTCGCAAGTTTAGCTGAATCTTCAATCCATTGTCTTTCTAATCAATGGAAACCGTCGTCTTCTTTGAAATCCACGGTGAAACCAATTCCTAAGATTCTACTCTTTGGTTATCGCAATTTGTCCCTGCGACACCCACCCCGGCGTTCGAATTTCCGGTTCCAAAATGGGTTTCGTCCACTTTGCTTCTTCAATGCTAAAGATGAATCCGGCGGCGATTTTCAGCAAAAGGTGCGCTCTTCTTACTGTAATTCGCCATTAATTTTGGACACACTTGCTGTTGAATTTAGAGAAATGTACTAAATAGCAGAGAATTGAAGTACGTATACTGTGTTGCTGAAAAGAAAACAAAGTATTTGACTGGGCAGAGGATCGTCGGGAGAGAGTCTCACATTGACTAATTAAGGGGAAGACTATGGGTTTATAAATAAGAAATACTATCTTCATTGGTATGAGGCGTTTTGGCGAAACCAAAAGTAAAGTTACGAGAGCTTATGATCAAAGTGGACAATATCGTACTATTGTGGAGAGTCGTGGTTCCTAACATAGTATTAGAGTCATGCCCTTAACTTAGCTATGTCTATAGAATCCTCAAGCGTCGAACAAAGAAGTTGTGAGCCTCAAACGTGTAGTTAAAAGTGACTCAAGTGTCGAACAAATGGTGTACTTTGTTTGAGGGCTCCAGAGAAGGAGTCAAGTCTCTATTAAGGGGAGGTTGTTCGAGGGCTCCATAGGCCTCATGGGAGGCACTATGGTGTACTTTGTTCGAGGGGAGGATTGTTGGGAGAGGAGTCCCACATTGGCTAATTAAGAGAAGATCATAAGTTTATAAATAAGGAATACTATCTCCACGTGTACAAGGCCTTTTTGGGGAAACCAAAAACAAAGTCACGAGAGCTCAAAGTGGACAATATCATGTTATTATAGAGAATCGTGTGGTTCGAGACATTTTGTTTGCAAAATTCTCTGTTGTTGATTTGTTGGAAAAAAGAAAATAGTATGAGTTGGGTTTAAGGCATTTGAAAAATTGTTTCAGGGAAATGGGGCGGGATGGCCTATCTTGAGGCGATGGGAGGTGCCATGGGGATGGCAAACAGTTTCATTAACTTCACTAGCTTGTGGATTGAGGTGACTTTTTTACGACTGTTTTTGCTTTGTTCAAGTGTAATTGCTTTCATAATTAGCAAGAGGAGAAAAAGTTAATGTTTTCCCAGACAGTTTCATTGTGACAGGATTGGTTGAATCTGCTGCCATACCTTATCTTGGTATTCGCATTGAAGAGCTAAGCTTAGACCAGAAGGCTGAAATACTTTTCCTCGACCAAGGGTATGCCTTGATTTTAGATCAAATGTGGTTCTTTCAGATTCAGACATGTTCATAGATTTTGTGATCCTCTTTTTCACAAGAATCCGGAATGACACTTAATTATTTACTGGTTGTTCTGGTAGCATTACGACTGTGGCTGTTCTTGGGATCTTATACAGTATTGCCAACACTTTCCAACCACTTCCTGAAGACTTGTATCGCTATGGTATTCTTAATTACAAGCTATTGCTGATCATTTAATACTGTTGATATGGATTACCCATGATGAGCTATGGTGTCAGAACTCAGAAGAGCCTTTGTTGTGTTTTATACTGCTTAGTGGAAAAATTATACTTCATGTGATTAGTAGTAACTTGGGCAGATCTTTGGTTTATTGATCATGCTCTAACATTTCTGCTGATGGGTATCATTCAGATGTGAGGGACCCTCTGAATCTGCAGAAGGGCTGGCTCTTATGGGCAGGAGTGGGTCTGGCTGGTGCTCTGGCTTCTATTGCAGCGACGGGAGCTGTGTTGTCTTCGTTTAACGGTGGGAGTCCTGAAAGAGAGGTTAGAAACGTTTAAGATCATTTTCATATTTTCCGTTGTCCATTTTAAGCTGGAACTGGAAAGTATATAGCTCTATAGCCCTTTTGTAACCGCCCAAGCCCATCGCTAGTAAATATTGCCCGCTTTGACTTGTTACGTATTACCGTCAGTCTCACGGTTTTAAAACGAGTTTGCTAGGGAGAGGTTTCCACACGATTATAAAGAATGCTTTGTTCCTCTCTCCAACCGATGTGGGATCCTCCCAATCCATCCCCCTTCGGGACCCAGCGTCCTAGTTGACGCTCGTTTCCCTCTCCAATCAATGTGCCAACGAGGAGGCTGAGTCCTGAAGCGGGGTGAACACTAGGCGGTGCCAGCGAGGTCGTTGGGCCCTGAAGTGGGTAGATTGGGGGGATCCCTCATCGATTGAGAGGGGAACGAAGCATTTTTTATAAGGGTGTGGAAACCTCTCCCTAGCAGACACATTTTAAAACCTTGAGGGGAAGCCCAAAAAGGAAAGCTCCAAAGAGGACAATATTTGCTAGCGGTGGGCTTGGGCTGTTACACCTTTGTTGTTTTTGCCTACTTGACAGCTTCAAGGCGAGTTTTGATCAATCAAGTTTTCCTTTGGATCGAAGAGAGAAGCGTTCTTGTGTGCTCACATGGGATTGTTTACTATGTTTATGAGTCTGAATGAACTTGGTTTCACTATTTTGAAATTATTATTGTCGTTATGGGTTATGTCAAATCTTGCAGAGCACAGACTCTCAAATTTTCTTTTCATTTTGGTTTCAGACAGACGCTCTAGTACGCTTGCTTCCACTAATAGGATCTTCCAGCATCAGGTAGTTCACGGGAGGTTGCATCAATTTTGCATATACTCTGGCTTTCAATGTGTCTAATGTTCTCTAAGGCTCATCGTTTTGGTGTCCAAGTTACTAAGACCAACGATTAATTTAGAAACAAGCAAGTAAAGCCAGCATATATGTTTTCATTTCAGCACTGCTTGTCTAGTGGGAATCGCAGGTGTTCTTGCTCCAGTTCTTGAAGAGACTGTGTTCCGGGGATTTTTTATGGTGTCTCTTACTAAGTGGTATGGTCTTTACTTCCTTAATTAAGTTGAGTTTTTCTTATGATATTGGCCATTAAATGATTTAACTGAGAACATGAATTCAACTGTTGGGAAAACACTTGCTGTTTACAGAGTAAATAGAGAATCTATACATTTTTAGGCCCATTTAGCCATAGAAAAGTGAAATAATAGTGCTGCCTCTGAGACATGCTTTGAGATACTGGTAAAAAAAAATGTCTGGAAGCATAGAATTGGGTGATTGTTAATGATACGAAATCGCGAAACAATCATAATATCGTCTTATAAAGCTGCATGCACGAGGGAAAGGATGAGATGCTCTTAGGCGAGGGTTGGAAAGTTCTGAACTAATTAATGGCTGCTGTACTGATTTATAGACTTATCTTGTGAGATTCTACATCGGTTGGGGAGGATAATGAAATATTCTTTATAAGCGTGTGGAAACCTCTTCCTGGCAGATGCGTTTAAACTTTGAGGGAAAGTCTGAAAGGGAAAATCCAAAGAGGACAATATCTGCTAGCGGTAGGCTTTGGCGGTTACAAATGACATCAAAGCCAGACACCGGATGATGTGCCAATGAGGAGGCTGAGCCCCAAAGGGCGGTGGATTGGGGGTCCCACATCGATTGGAGAAGGGAACGAGTGCCAGTGAGAACGCTGGCCCCTGAAGGAGAGGTGGATTGTGAGATCCCACATCGGTTGGGGAGGAGAACAAAACATTCTTTATAGAGAACAAAGCATTCTTTATAGGGTGTGGAAACCTCTCCCTAGCACACGTGTTTTATAAACCTTGAAGGGAAAGCTCAAAGAGGACAATATCTACCAGCGGTGGGCTTAGGCTGTTACATAACTAACCTTGGTGATACGAGAAGCAAGACTGACCAAAATTTGATGAAAGTGACTGTTAAGGAACGACGTGTTGGCGAGTTCGTTAAATTAAGTTGTTTCGGTTGAATATCATCATTTTATCTACTAATTTATGAGATTATGTTAACATCATTGTCCAAGTCCTTTGATTGTGTTACCATTTATATATGATGAACTAGTATGTTTATCCTTATCACTTCTCCTCATTCCTCCAGGGTTCCTACGCCCGTTGCCATTCTAATCAGCGCAGCTGTATTTGCCCTTGCACATCTCACTCCTGGCGAGTTTCCTCAGCTCTTTGTACTTGGTAATCTCAATCACCTGCAAATTCTCTTGAAACTCTCCTTTTACCATTTCTATAGTCCTTCTAGAGCAACACGTTAAGCTATAAACCCGTCAATAATAACAAAGCCGAAGTTATTTCAAGTTTTTCATACGTTTCCTCGTGTCGAAAACTCACGTAGGAACTGCTCTCGGACTTTCGTATGCTCAAACTCGCAACCTCTTAACCCCCATCACCATACATGCTTTGTGGAACTCAGGCGTCATTTTGCTCCTCACCTTCCTTGCGGTGAGTGAAATCTTATACTCCAAATTCAGACCACAAAAGGTACTGAGCTAACCCTTCTTTTCGTTTGCATATAGCTCCAAGGCTACGATATCAAGGAATTGCTGCAGACAACATAGTCGAACCTGTGGTTTCTTGTGCTAAAAACTCAGAATCTGTGCCGGAGAATAGGCTGTTAAAAGCTACATTTTTAGCAGTAAACTAGTTGATAAAATGAGCTTATTATAGCTGTTTATCACTGCTTTTTCCACTATGTTTTTGGCCAGATTCTTAGAAACACTGCCTTTTCCACTATGTTTTTGGCCAGATTCTTAGAAACATCAGAGCTGTTGGTGTAATTAGGATAATATAAGAACAGACCATAATGTAATTTCCTAAGTGTGATTAAGCGTATTAATTATGTAATAAAAAGAGGCATGGAAGGCTGTGCATTGTAATTAAAATAAAGTGTGTTGCACGCTTGACAATGGCAAGTTAGCTCAAAGGTCAAGAACAAGGACAAAAAGGGTTCCAACTGAGGGCTACATTTTTGGGAGTTTCACTGAATTTCATTTCACCTTCTCCCCAAAATAATATATTTTAATATTTTTCCAAAAACCCTAAAAGCTTCAACGCTGAAAGTGAGGTTTTTTTTTTTTTCTTTTTTTCTTGTTAGAAATTATGAATCTGTCCGATGGTACAATATTATCTACTTCGAGCATAAACTCATATAACTTTGAGGCCTCTTTTGAAGCTCTCGAACAACCTTCTCTTAATCGAGGCTCGATTTCATCTCCAGAGCCCTTGAACAAAGGGTTAGAGTTGTGTTTTTTTTGTTAGGAATCATGAATCTCCACGATGATATTATATTAAGTCTCCCCTTAATTGAGGCTCAACTCCTTCTCTGGAATCATGAATATCTTAATGGTATGATATTATCAACTTTGAGCATAAACTCTCAGAATAACCTCCTCTTAATTGAGGCTCGACTTCTTCTCTAGAGCCTATAAGCTCTCAGAATAGCCTCCCCTTAATTGATGCTCGACTCCTTCTCTAGAACCCATAAGCTTTCAAAATAGTCTCCCCTTAATTGATGCTCGACTCCTTCTCTAGAGCCCTCAAACAAAGCATTCTTTGTTCTGGGTAAGATAAGAGTATAACTCTAGTACCATATTAGAAATCACGAATCTCCACAATAATATAACATTGTCCACTTTGAGCAATAACTCTCGTAACTTTACTCTTGGTTTCTTCAAAGGCCCGTATTATTAGAGATAATGTTTCTTACTTATAAACACATGATATTCCTCTTAATTAGCCAACTTGGTACTACTAATAATCCTAACGTTTTTAGGGAGTAAGATTACCATAAATGGGTCAAAACTCGAAGGTTGACCCATTTAAAGAAATACCCATTTTACCCTTTTGGAAATTACACAAATTTCAAACTTTTGGCTTCTTGTAAAATCTTAAAATATTGGTTTAAATTCTGACAAAGGCAGTGGAATAGAAACTGTGGGAATGGAATAGAAGCTGAATTTTGGGACTCCGAGGAACTCATAACTCATAGCTCATACAAAAAATCAATAAACTTCATAAT
The DNA here is from genome assembly GCF_002806865.2 of Cucurbita pepo subsp. pepo. Taxonomy (NCBI): domain Eukaryota; kingdom Viridiplantae; phylum Streptophyta; class Magnoliopsida; order Cucurbitales; family Cucurbitaceae; genus Cucurbita; species Cucurbita pepo. Next base: position 1,026,639 of record NC_036646.1, read on the forward strand.
TAATCAACTTCATTAACATATATTTAAAGCATAGAGTATCGAAAATCGTGTTTAGCTCCATGTTTCCATGTCTTGATTTCAAATACTAATCCTTTTTTAATTAAGTGTTCTTCGAAAAACTCCAATCTTCATTGCCTAATTTAATACTAACACACCTAAAACTCCACAAAATTAATCCCAAAAACTCACTTAATCCAAAACGAATCCAAGAAATTTCCCCTCTCTCTCAAATCTCCAGATTCCCCCATTTCCATAATCACAAAATTCACCAAATTAAACGTAAATTTCCAATAAAGTTACACTAAAAATTTCATAAATTAGGTAATTATGCTAAAGTTTAAGTTTTTATCATATGGGTTCTTAAAAAGTTGCTTCCTTTTTGAAGTTTATGAACATATAAATGAGTGATTGATAAGGTTAAGACCTTCTAGGGTTTTCTTGGTATGTGTTCTTTAATTTGTTGCTATTGAAAAAAGGGCTTCTTTAATACCCACCAGAAATAGCGGCTGATCCCTCGGAGGCAAACCCCTTGAAAGGAAGCATATATTGCCTTCAATTCAACTCAACTTTCACACACTCTCTCTGCTAAAGCTTTAATTTTTCTCTTTTTGTTGTTCTTCATTTCTTTGTTGCTTTCACTCTCAAACTCTTTTTAGGGTTTCTTAGTTACAAAGCAAGGTGATCACTTTAGGGTTTTGTTATATATTAATGGAGGAGAGACATGATCATGGTGAAAATATAGAGGAACTAATGCTGCCAGGGTTTCGTTTTCATCCAACCGATGAAGAACTTGTTGGGTTTTACCTTAAAAGAAAGATTCAACAAAGGCCTCTTCTTATTGAACTCATCAAACAAATTGATATCTACAAATATGATCCATGGGATCTTCCAAGTAAGAAACTTTCTTCATTTTTATTCATTTTTGTTGTTGAAAGTGATGATATTCCTTGTTTTGAATCTAATTTTTGGTGTGTTTTTTTTTTTTGTGTTTTGTGTTTGTGTTTTAGAGCTGGCTGGTAGTGGAGAAAAGGAGTGGTATTTCTACTGTCCTAGAGATAGAAAATATAGGAACAGTGCGAGGCCTAACCGTGTCACTGGAGCTGGGTTTTGGAAGGCCACTGGCACTGATCGCCCAATTTACTCATCTGATGGCAATAAGTGCATTGGGTTGAAGAAATCGCTTGTTTTCTATAAGGGAAGAGCTGCTAAAGGTGTTAAAACTGACTGGATGATGCATGAGTTTCGTCTCCCTTCTATCACTGATCCAGCTCCAACTAAGCGATTTGTTCATAAGACCCTTCTTGCAAATGTAATGCATCTAAACCCTTCTATTTTCTTTTAGTTCAAACATGGAGTGGAGAGGTTTCGATAACTTTTATGCAGCTAGATTCAAGTTCACCGCTAGTAGATATCGTCCTCTGAGCTTCTCCTCAAGGTTTTAAAATGCATCCGCTAGGGAGAGATTTCTACACCCTTATGCTTCGTTCCTCTCTTCAACCAATATAGGATCTCACAATTCGTGTGCCAGCGAGGACGCCAGGTCCTCACGGGTGGTAGATTGTGAGATCCAACATCGGTTGGAAAGGGAAACGAATCATTCCTTATAAGAGTGTGGAAACCTCTCCCTAATAGACGCGTCTTAAAATCTTGAGAAAAGCCGAAAGGAAAAGTCTAAAGAAGACAATATCTACTAGTGGTGGGCTTGGACTGTACAGTTATCTATGTAATTATTCTAAAAGATTACAAAATGGGGGATGCAGGATTCATGGGCAATATGCAGAATATTCAAAAAGACCAACTCCACAGCTCAAAGAGCTCTCACTCTCTCTTCAAACCCACCATTATCTGATGATATCCCAAAAGCTAATGACACATTTTTCCCCACAAAAACCCCATTTCCCTCATATGAAACCCACCAACCTTCCATTTCCAACGCTTACCCTTGTGACTTTGTGGCCTCATGTAAGCCATTCAACACTCAAACAACCAGCAGACTCTCCCATCTTCCCATTTTAACTGAAGCACCCAACACCACAGAAGAACCAGCTGAAACATGCAGAGTGGACCTTTCTTCTATTTTGCTAAACATGTCATCATCAGTGCTTGGAGATTTTGGCATCAAGCCTACTGACCCTATAGAAATGCATGCACAACAGCAGTTTATAAGCAACAATCCACAAATTATGACACATGAGATGCATGCAGCTGGTGAGCAATTTGGGGCCATAAGATCCACTGCAGGGTATCCTTTGAGTTTTCCTTTGAGTATAAGTGATTTGGTGAAGTCAAATTTGATTTGGGACTCTTCTTCTTCATGCCCTAGTGAAGTTTCAACAAGTTTATCTACATCTAATTGCTACACTTGATGGATTAGAGCTAAGTAGAAAGTTTAAAGTGCTTTTTCTTAGGTGCTTAATTATGTAGTTTAGCTAGAGATATGGGAAGTTTTTGTAACTTATTATTAGTGTTCTTATAAGAACTTACATGGGCTGTGTGTGGAAGTAAGCTATCTACACCAAGTTGATGAGTATAACCCGAGTTGTTTTCTATCTAATCACATGCACACACCAATTACGAGTAAGTTCAATAGAATGGAATCTTCACTTGATCATAACTCAATATTCGAGAAAAAAGCTAAGGGTTGGACTTCTAAGGACTAACATGTGCAAATTTGAGAACTTAAAGGTTAGAAATGAAAGAGAAGAAGATAATTGCAAGTACCATAGAATAAATAGATTTAAGTTTAAAAAATTCTCTGTCTCTATCCATGACATGTGTAGGTAACTTCAGAACGTAAATGATTATTTTAGTGATCTCTTTGAATTCAAATAAAAACCATGACTTTTTGTGATAGTTCAAGCCTACCGCTAGCTGATATTGTTCTGTTTGGGTATTAGGGAGAAGTTTTCACACAATTATAAAGAATGTTTCGTTCCCCTCTCCAACGGATGTGGGATCTCACAATCCACCCCCTTTGAGGGGCCCAACGTCCTCGCTAGCACATCGTTTGATGTCTGGCTCTAATACTATTTGTAATAGCCCAAGCCCACCGCTAGCATATATTGTCCTCTTTGAGTTTTTCCTTCAAGGGCTTCCGCTCAAGGTTTTAAAACGCATATACTAGGAGAGATTTCCACACCCTTATAAGGAATGCTTCGTTCCCCTCTCCAACCGATGTGGGATCTCACAATCCACTCTCATTGGGAGCTAGCTCCTCACTGGCACACCACTCGGTGTCTGGCTATGATACTGTTTGTAACAGTCCAAGCCCACCGCTAACAGATATTGTCCTCTTTGAGTTTTCCCTTCAAGGGCTTCCTCTATAGGTCTTAAAACGCGTTTATTAGGGAGAGGTTTCCACACCCTTATAAGGAATGCTTCATTCTTCTCTTCAATAGACGTGGGATCTCACACTTTCCTACTCATTATTTTCTCTTGATCAATCTTATTCTATTTGGCACAGAAAGGTCTCTGATCAAATATTCAACATTTTTCTTGTTTATAATGCTTTAATGTCAAAAACTAAGATGGTGGGAATCATTCTAAAATCTTATTTTCAGATAGCAACTCTATTTGTTCAAGGCATACTTATTATACTAACTTATATGAGTTTGAATAAATGGATATATTGACTCACCTAACATCTTAGACCAAATAAGATAATCTCACTCATGAACTTATATAACCCTTCTCCAAACATCAGCCATATACACACAGAGAGATGGAAGCTGGGAAGCAAAGTGATGTGGTGTTGTTTGGAACGTGGTATAGCTCATACTGCACCAGGATTATTCTAGCACTCAAAATGAAAGGCATAAACTTTGAGTATGTGGAAGAAGATTTAGCAAACAAGAGTGAATTGCTTATCAACTTCAATCCAGTTCATCAGAAAGTCCCTGTGCTCATCCATAAGGGAAAGCCAATTGCAGAGTCCTTTGTCATTCTTGAATACATAGAAGAGCATTGGAATCACCGTCCCAAAATTCTTCCTGAAGACCCTTATGAAAGATCCAAAGTTCGTTTCTGGGCTCAATTCTATGACCAAAAGGTTTGCACCAAATACTCCTAATTTCAATCTCTCTTTTTTTCCTTTTTTTTTTTTTTCGGTATATTCTAACAGCCCAAGCCCACCGTTAGTAGATATTGTCCGCTTTAGCCTGTTACGCATCGCCGTTAGCCTCACAAATTTAAAACACGTCTGCTAGGGAGAAGTTTCCACACCCTTATAAAAAATGCTTCGTTCCTCGGGTCTCTCGATCATTTTCTAGTCTTTGATAAATGCTCTGTTTATGATATTCAGATCATTTTAGGCACCTTGCCAATCTTCAAGTCCAAAGGAGAAGAAAGAGAGGCAGCTTGTGAGGAGCTATCAAAACTGATAAGGGTATTTGAAGAAGGAATGAAGAAAGATTTTCCACGAAAATTTCCCTTTTATGACGGAAAAAACTTGGGACTTCTTGATATAGTTGTGGGGCCTAATGCCTGCAACTATTTGGCACTGCGTGAGATTCTTGGAGATGTAATTGGCTCAAAAAGAAACCCTGATTTTCTCTCATGGGTGGATGCTTTGAAGGACCATCCTCTGATTAAGGAAACTCTTCCTCCTCACCATAAAATGGTTCAGAAGCTGAAAGAGAAGATCCCTCAAAAGCCTAAAGATCACTGAACCACCACCATGAACGAGCTGAAGGAATAATAATACAGTTCATGACTTCACGACCAATAAGGGATGATAAATGCATGAACAAAGATACGTGTGGCAATGTGTTTGTGTTCATAAATAAAGGATTCGTTTTCTCTTTCAGTGAAATATATGGAGGAAGAGAGTTTGCAGTTGCTTTTTATAGGGAATATTTGGTTTCTCATTCTAGAAAGGGTTATATCGTGAGATCCCACGAAATATTCTTTATAAGGATGTGGAAAATCTCCCCCAACCGATGCGTTTTAAAACCGTAAAGCTGACGGCGATACATAATAGGTTAAAACGGATCCTAACCTCTAGTGTGGTGTTATACATATCTTGTAACTTTACTTAAATGTGAATAAAAATTGAGATATAGTGTCAAAAGGGAAAAAGCAGAAGGGAGGGTTCCAAGTGAACCTGTCTGTTTATAAACGTAAGATGATCAAGCTTTTGGCTGCACCATAATAATTGGTTGACTGTCAATTTTCCCATTCTCAGCACTCTTGAAATCAATTTCAGGTCAACCTGCGCAATGAGAAGCATTAATGAATAACTCAGTCCAGCTTCCTCTTGCTTTCCCAGCTTATCTAAAGAACATCTCTTGTTTCTGCTCAGAAGATCTTTCACCTTTCTCTCTGACTGTATCACCAGAAAACATGGTTTTTTTTAGGTATAAGCTGACAGAAAGCCATTTCTATGTTATTGAGGAATAATATTGGTAAGCACATGCATACCTTCTGAAAGTGATCTTGTACGTTGACCAACAAAAGCTGTGGATTTTCTGAATTTTGGAGTTCAATCTGATGCTTTCTGTTGCATTTCAGGATGTTCTTGGCATCATCTTTATCAGAAACAAGAAATTCATAGAAAACCCACATTGATTTCTCTATGATTTCTGCTAAAAAGTTACTGGAAAAGTCATAATCATCTTCCCACTCTCTTCCTTCAGCTTCTGCAGAATCATCATCTGAGTAACAATTACATCGATTTATCATCATCTGAACCACCAAAGCACTCAAAATTTGCAAAATGTGATGCATATTCTACCTATGATGGGTGGGACTTGCAAAAGACTACGAAATACACAGCGGTTCTGGACATAGTTGTTAACTCTGTTGCCCTGAAGACTTTCTCCCTCCATGAATCTTTTCAGCATAACTTGAAAAAGTTGGAACTCACTAGCAACTTGATTATACTGACGAATACCTTGAGAGTCATATCGTTGCAGCTCAAGGGATTTCCTAAGCTGCCATTGCAGCATTTCCCAGGAAAGACAAACTTGTCCTACATACACCATTTCTATGTCCCTTAGTAAATCTCCTAAGAAAACAAGTACTGGGTCAGCTCCCAGCCTCCGTGCTTTTCCCAACCATAGCTGTGAGCTCTGTGAGTTCTGTGCTGAAACTGATTGCAGCGGATATTTCAGATGCTGCAAACCTACAGAATTGAATCAATTGCTACGTTAAAAGCACCAAATAGACTAAACTATGTTGAGAATTATTGGGTGAGAGTCCTCGTTGGCTAGTTTAGGGAATGATCATAGGTTTATAAGTAAGGGATACATCTCCGTACGAGACTTTTTGGGGAAGCCCAAAGCAAAATCACGAGAGTTTATGCTTAAAGTGGACAATATCATACCATTGTGGAGATCCAAGATTCCTAACATGGTATTAGAGTCATGCCCTTAACTTAGCCATGTCAATAGAATCCTCAAATGTCGAACAAAGAAGTTGTGAGCCTCAAAGGTGTAGTCAAAAGTGACTCAAGTGTCGAACAAATGGTGTACTTTGTTCGAAGACTCCAGAAAAAGGAGTTGAGGCTCGATTGAGGGGAGGCTGTTCGAGGGCTCCATAGGCCTTGAGGGAGACTCTATATTGTACTTTGCTCGAGGGGAGGATTGTTGGGAGAGAGTCCCACGTTGACTAATTTAGGGAATGATCATAGATTTATAAGTAAGGAATATATCTCCATTGGTACAAGGCTTTTTGGAGAAGCCTAAAGCAAAGTCACAAGAGTTTATGCTCAAAGTGGACAATATCATACCATTGTGGAGATCCGTGATTCCTAACAAAATATACTGAGTAGAACGACCTTACAAAAAGGTAAGTGTTTCGACTTCTTCATGATACGTAGATGAGTACCCACCAATGACATGCATAATCTGATTGTTTAAGATATCAAGTTTCCACATTTTCTCCGCATAAATCCTGTAGACCTTTTGTATCTCTCCCATTACTTCTTCATACTTGAACTTTTCATTAATTGCTTCAGCTGTCTCAGTATCCTCTTCAAAAATTGTTGGAAGCCCTCCAGTTCTTGCATTTCTCAGCTCCATTTCTAGCTGCTTTACTATATCCTGGTGATCTGGTAGATAGTTTAGTTCATACCTGCGATCATAATTTAACATGGAGGGATTCTCCTGCAAACTTGCTTCAGTTGATTCCTCCAAAACATTGACAGATTCTTTCTCTTTCTCAAAATTGTTGAAAGAGTCAAGTCGCTTGATTTCTTTGCAAGATGAATCATCAACTTGATCATGATTGGTCTTTGGGGAGCCACTGGTTGATTCCTCTGCAGATTCTGAATCAGACGGATCGGGATAATCTTCCCAAAGAACTTGAACTTCTGGTTCAGGCAATACATCAAACACATTGGAAGCATCATTTTCTGAGTAAACATCAAGAATTGTGTTAGTACTTTTCAAGCCATCAGAATTTACTCCCTTAGAAACTATATCCAAGGCAGTGGATTGAACGTAAGAAAGAGTACAATCAACATTATCCATGTCAAGTTCTTTAATCCCGCAAGTAAACTCAGAATCTCCCATTTTCAAAGACGAAATAGTTTCCATAGAAACAGAGCAAAAAACAGAGCTCCTAGTTTTCCCATTGTCTTCACCATCCATTTCCATTTCACCACTCTCCTTCTCCCGAAATTCAGAATGTTCTGAATCGACTCCACCATTTTCCATAAGCTCACTTCTTTGAACATCGTTACGAAATCTTTAGAGAAACAAAAACAGAGAGAAGAACGAATTAAGAACATCAGAAAGATAAAATGCACATCATCGGATATCTAAATGAAAGCAAACCTGAAAACGTATCGATGAACGAATCGGAAGGCAGACAAGAAGTAGGTGTGAAGAAAAATCCTGAAGGGGAGGAGGACCGGCAACATATTGCAGTGAGGAATAGTCTTGAATAATACGAAATGAAGAAGGGGATTAAACTGAGTAAGTTTGGTTGAAGCCATGAAAATGGAATTAAGGTGATCAATGGAGGTTTGTGTTGATTAAAAGCGAAGGTAAAGCGACAGAGAAACGGAGATGGAGACGGCGGCTCTAATCTTCTCAACAGAATTGCAGGGAAGACGATGGACGTTTTACTTGTAGATGGCGAAATTGTAAATTAATTGAAAACTTCAAATTTAATCTCTTAATAAAAAGAATTTTGTATGAGGACTTTTTCGTAAATTCATCAAATTAAAAGAAACTCGTACATCAAATATTCATACGAGATTGAGGGGAGCTGCTACTCTAGAAAGAATGTTTTTATGTGATACTAATGCCTTGTGGTTGTCAGGTTGTCTTAATCCGTACCGTGTCTTCTGTTTCTCTGTCTCGAACGGGAGCTACTACTTTAGAAATAATGTTTTTATGTGATACTAATGTCTTGTGGTTGCTCGGTTGTCTTGCATCGTGTCTTCTGTTTCTCTGTCTCGAACGAGAGCTGCTACTCTAGAAAGAATATTTTTATGTGATGATACTCATGTCTTGTGGTTGTCAGGTTGTCTTAATCCGTACCGTGTCTTCTGTTTCTCTGTCTCGAACGGGAGCTACTACTTTAGAAAGAATGTTTTTATGTGATACTAATGCCTTGTGGTTGCCAGGTTGTCTTGCATCCTATCTTCTGTTTCTCTGTCTCGAACGGGAGCTGCTACTCTAGAAAGAATGTTTTTATGTGATACTAATGTCTTGTGGTTGTCAGGTTGTCTTGCACCGTGTCTTTTGTTCCTTGTCTCAAATGGGAGCTGCTACTTTAGAAAGAATGTTTTTATGTGATACTAATGTCTTGAGGTTGTCAGGTTGTCTTGTACTGTATCTTCTGTTCTCTGTCTCGAACGAGAGCTGCTACTCTAGAAAGAATATTTTTATGTGATGATACTCATGTCGTGTGGTTGTCAGGTTGTCTTGCACCATGTCTTCTATTTCTCTGTCCCGAACCGGAGCTGCTACTCTAGAAAGAATGTTTTTATGTAATACTAATGATTAAAAAAAAAAACTATCTTTGTAGTTCGAGAATGTTTTCGTTTATGCTCCAATTTATTTTCTAGATACTCCAAGAATCTGTCTCGAGTCATAAATAGAGTGAAATCACCTTTTCGATTCTTTTCCGGTCAACTACTTATAATTACAATTATTCTTGAAATTACAACCAATATCCTTTATTTATTTAACAAAATAAGAGAGAAATTAAATTATAGATTGATAATATGACATGATATTGGACCTACAATATAAGTTTTTTAATAAATAAAATTTCCATAATTTTATTTTTTAGTTGGCCAAAGTGAATAATTTAAAGATTTTAAAAGCTTCATATCTTATATTAAATAAAGTGGAAGAAAATAAAAATTCAGATTCATTGAACGTAATTGCCTCAAAAAAATATAATAAAGCAAGTCAACTCGGAAACTCTAGAAAACGTTATTGTAACAACAATTTATTTTATACCTAAGTGTGAAAATTAACAAAGCACGTGACAAAATGCTATGCTACTAGATATTGTATATTTTGATCCGTTACGTATTACTGTCAATCTCATGATTTTAAAACGCGTTTGCGAATGACATGGGTGATTCCCTGTTCCAAACAGATATGGAATCTACTGTCAAGATCTAACTTTTGAATTCCACTCAGACAGTTTCAAGTCCAAAATTTCAAAATTTTAAATCTTTTAAGCAAACTACCAAAAAAAAAAAAAAACACACGGCCCGGTGTTTGGCTCTAATACCCCTGTAATAGTCTACCGCTAGCAGATATTGTCTGCTTTGGCATGTTATGTAGGGTCGTTAGCCTCACGATTTTAAACACATGTCTACTAGGGAGGAGTTTCCATACTCTTTCAAACAATTCTATACTCTGTTTCCACTATCAATCAATGTGAAATCTCACAATCCACTCCCAAGAGACCAGCGCCTTCACTAGCACACCAACCCATATCTGACTTTGATACCACTGTAATAGTCCAACCCCAACGCTAACAAATATTGCCCGTTTTGACCCATTACGTATCTCCATCAACCTCACAATTTTAAAACAAAAGATAAAATTTATAACTTGCAATAATCTTTTAAGCAAATTAAGAAAAAAAAAAAAAGTTGAACTAAACATAGGTGACAATTATAATCCAAAGAAAAAACATGGAGCAAAGAACCAGCTGCAGGAAACATAATAAGATACAAAAGAGTACGAGATTCTTCAGAGACAACAAACATGTTTATGCAACTATTAAGAACTCATTCACTTAACTCTCTAAATTTCCCAAAATGTTCCCTAAATAATTGCTTCCCATGAACATGTTCAAGGGTTAATTAATGGTGAAGTTAAGTTATGAGCTCTGTTTTGAGTCATCCCTTCCATTTTCGCTACTCTGAGAATCTCTGTTTTTCTCTGTTCTTCCTCCCATGTATTTGTTATTATGCATCCAAACTCTAAGCACCCGTTTTCCGATCCCAATTTCATTACAGAATTCCTCCACTAACCTTTCATCACATTTCCCAATTTTCCATCCCATTTTCTCGGAGAAAGATCGCATCTTTTGCTTTTGATCCCTGCTGAATTTGGTCCTGTTTCTCTTCCTCTGTTTTGGGTTGAATCGACCGCCACGCTGCTCTTGCGCCGCCGCGCCGGTGCTCAATGCCAGCAACATATGAGGGGCGGAGAAGTGAACTGGCGGTGGGATGTGCGAAATCTGTAAAGGGATCGGCGAGGATGGGCTTTGAGGCTTCGGCGACGGCGGTGTGCAGAGGCGATATGATTGGAAACGTCGGTGGGTGGGGAGATTCTGCCAGGAATCGTCCGGTTCACGGCGGTGGAAGTTGCGGTGGCAACCACAGGCTGCGCAATTTAGAGAAGTGGGATCGGAGGGTGTGGCGGTAAGTAAAGGCATAAACTCGCCGCAGCCGTCGAGGGCGTGGCCGCCGACGGTGGCGGCGTGATTCTTGAGACATTCTCTGTAATAGATGAACATGGGGGTTGGTTTTGGAGGGTGTTGATTGTTAGCGTCGGCTGATCTCGTTTTATGATGGAGATTATTTGGTTGTTTTGGTGTAAGAGAATGATTAGGGACACGATTAAGGAGGGAAAAAGGGACTAATTTTGCATTAGAAGAAGATGATTATGATTATGAACAATGAGACGACGTGACGGTGACGACAATAATGATTAAATTTGGGATCAGAATGTGTAACAATTTGAGTGTTTGACCAAGACACGTTTTAATTTAACAAATAATAAATCAGATTTAAGATGATTAAACATAATTAAATATAATAATTTTTTTAAAAAAAAATGATGGAGGGTGAGGACGAGAAAGGAAGAGCAAGAAGTTGGGAAATTTGATGGCCATTAATTAATGAAAAAAGAAATTTAGGTATTGATTCAAATTAGATATAAATCCTTTGATATTTTGATATTTGATTTGATATGCACCCAACAATTAATCAAATTTATGTCTTGATTATCTTTTTAACTAATATTTTTGAGAAGTGGGGTGGGTCGATATTCGATCATTATTAGATGTACTTTGGACGAGTTCAAAAATTTGGGTCGGTTGGATTGGTAACTTAACCCAACTTCAAAAATTTCACAACTGAATCCTCTGTTTTTGGGTTGGGTTTGGGTTTTGTGAAACAACAAAGCATTGAACGGAGGAGCCCGATGAGAAATACAGAGTGGAGAAGTTCGATGAAAGTGGAATAGAGTGCTGAGCGAAGAGCTAGTTGGCGATGATGATCAATGAGAAACATAGAGACTAGGTCGAGCGAAGAAATGGGAATTGAGAAGAGAGTCCAACAAAGAAATAAAGAGGTGAGCGACGTCGACATCTGAGGACACACAGAAGTGAGACAAGAGTGACGACATACAAAGAGTGTTGAGAGGAGTCGAACGACGAAGACAAATACTGTGATGTGAGTGTGTGAGACAAAGAGTGCAAGAGTCGAGACTTCATTTCACTTACCCAATTACGCTAGTAGAGGTCGAAGACGAACACTGCGTGAGTCTGCAAGACAAAGTCTCTAACTCACTGCTAAAGAGTAGAGAGAGAGGGAGAGACAGGCAGTCTGTAGTGCAGACGCATACGCAGACGATGACTCACAGATTGGGGCTGCATGGGCTTGAGCCTATTTTATTTTCTTTTTTTCTTAAGGTTCTCGAGTTGGGTCGGGTTGACCCAATACTTTAAATTTCGAACCCTCAAATCGGGTCCTAAAAAAACAAACCCAATTTAAACACGAAATCATTTTAAACTCAACCCAACCCTTATAATTCGAATTGGATTCTCAGGTTAGAATGTACACCCCTACTCATTGTTTGAGGCACGTGGTCATTTTTAAACCATATAAGGCCAAAGAGAATGAATAAATCAAAGGGCATAGGATGTCGGGTTTAGTGTGATAATGGAAGCCATTAAGAGCATAATTAAGGGGGTGGGGAGGGGAGGGGTAAAATCAAAGGGAAGAGGTGACAGATTTGTCTCATAATGAAAGATAATGCTGAGTCATTGAAATGACTAATGAGTGATTAAATTAGGAGTGAAGAAAGCAGCACAAATCTTTGCGGCTTCACCCTTTTTTCACACTTCAATTTTATCTTTGAAATGACATTATGACAACCAGAGGCCAAGGCGTGCTCTAATTAATGGCCAGGCCGTGGATGTGCCGCAACTAATGCGGTGGACATGCCGGTGCCGCCATAGTTATAGGCCTAGGGGGTTGCGGCACTATGATCTAACATCACCATGCGTCCTCCTTATTGGCCATATAATCAAACTTTACAATTTACTTTCCCCTCCACATATTTATCCGTGAAAAAAAGAAAAAAAAAAGGGAAACGAAAAATAAAGTCCTGCACATCAATTAGAGAGAGAAATCATGAGGCTGAGGCTGAATACATAATGGATAAAAGTGGACAATATCTGCTAGCATTGGATTTGGGGACAATATTTGCTATATGTGGCCTTAGGTGTTATGGACCGATCTGATCTGATCTTTGACAAAGTTATAGGGTATGCTTTGTTGGCTTTGTTTGATTTGGAGTGGAAATGAAACAAACTAAGAAGATAAAGGTGAATACAATGAATGGGCAAGAGGGGGCATGAATATATGAAGGTTATGGTGGAAAAGTGGTAGGATTGGAGTGGAATAGATGGAAGGGATTGATGAAATGGGAATGGGAATGGGAGTAGTCAACAGAACAAAGAACGTGGCGGCAGTAAGTACATTTTCTTTAAAGCCAAAGGGACCAAAAATTCATATGGTTTTGGTGAAATTATCCTGTCAGAAAAGTCATCAACCTACCTCATCCTTACCCCCTTACACCAAGTATTCTCTTTGGTCATAAATGATCATTTCTATTAGTGTAATTCCAGCTCATCTAAGAAAATGCATGGAGGAAAGGAAAGGAAAGGAAAGGAATGCACCATTATGAAGAACAATAAGACAGATACTAAAAATGCCAACAGGTTCATCATGCATCAGCTTTTATTATTATTCCCTTTTGTAATCAAAACAAATGAAATGAACCTCTTCTTTTGGTTGATTGATGACTTGATGTGGATCAGGCGCCATGGATTTCCCCTTTTTTTGTGCATATCCTCCCTGGAAACACCCTTAAGAATGAGCTTATGCTGCTTTTGTTGCATCAATTGGACTTCTTGGATCTGTCTGATGGTTTGTGGCCCTTCTTTTGTGCACCTGCTCTAGAGCAAACAAACAAGAAGAAGCATGACTGATTATGAAGCTATCATTTAATGCATGAATTATGACTGTTGGAACAAATCCCCCCTTGAAAGTTAATCGACCATCGGCTTCTTTTGCCTATTTGACCGCCCATATATATCATTAAATCAGTTTTCTAGGTGACAAAAAGTTTACTCAATACTTGGTTCTTGTTCCGACTCCAACTGCTCTTCTTTATGCTGTTCTTTGTTCTTTCAACAAGGGGATCTGGGAAGTCAGAGGCGTCTAGCTTGATATTCAACGCACTGCAAAGAGATCCATGTTGAATGTTTTGATTAAAAGCGTAAGATAAGATAGTTACAAGACAGACAGACCAAACATATAGGTATTTCTAATATATCAGAGACTTTTTAGCCATACCCACTATTTCTGTTTGGAGTCCCCCAACTATGGTTAAGTTTTTGTTGCTTAATTACTAAGGGCTATGAGATTGTAAATCAAGAAAAACAATTGCATTCTTGTGAAGAATTACTCTCGGTGTTTGCAAAATGAATGTAGAAGTCAGATTACAAGATATAGACACTGGTTTTAAGGGAGATCTAGATTTGCCCGTTTCGGTGCTAAAACCATTGGGGGGGATAAATGAAGAGGTTATACAATTTGCACCTATGTAAGTTAAACAGTGTCCTGGTGGGAAGTCATTTGAGGTCCTCATGAAAGTGCGCATAAAAGCAACTTGTGCTGCACCTAAGACTACGGCCTCCCGTTCCTCAAATTAGGCAGAACATAAAGGAAAGCAAACATTTAGTAAATAAACTTGAAGTTGAATCATTAGTTAACGAATGTGGGAGGTAATATCCACCAGTCTTCGTTGTCGACGTTGCAAGATGCTGATTGCACAAGCCATAATGTAGCAGGGCAAGAGAAAACCAGCTGCTCGAAGCAAGAAAATCTGAACAGTATGGTTGAAAACAACATGCACAAATTGAGCAACGTCAAAGATAATAGAAAAAGGAAAACCGTCAAAGATTGTTGCCCATTCCACATTAAAACAATGAACTCGACTTACAGAGAAGAACGCAGACACGTAATCATCGTCTTCAGAATCGGAGACTTCCATTGCATGGCGCAAGAAAAGTAGGATCATGAGCTGCCATATTGAAATCAAGCAAATGATGTTATCCCATGGAATGGAAAACCCTTCAAGAGTGAGGCCAAGCATTAAAAACACCTTCAGGAGTGAGGTATTAGCACAATGGTGTATCTGTTAGCTAGTTATTGAGATTGTAGGGTATCTATATTTACATCAATTTATGAGAAGTGAATGATAATAATAAGACTTGTGATTATATTACCGAGACTTCTTATGTGTGATATCAAACAGTAAACTTACAATAAGAGCAGCTGCTCGACAAAATGCTGCTCCACCGGCATCAGAAGCAGCATATTCATCATACTCGACTTCCAATAAATTACGCTCAGTCTCTGCAAAAGCCAAAAGGCGAGGATCGTGTAAACTCAAAGGTGTGCCAGTAATGGTCCACCCTCCCCTGCAGAAGCAAGAACGCAAACAAAGATACGACACGTTTAGCTCAATATCGAAAATGAAAAAAAAAAAAAAAATCAGAGAGTTAACCATAATTTTTCAACAAAAACATTTCAAAAGATAATCCTGGAACTTTCTAAAGCAAGGAAGTTTGAAGCATGTAAGGTACCCAATATCAATAGACGTTTCTTCAACTCGAGGGGGAGGTGGTGGAGCTGTATAATCAGGCTGGTAAGGCTGTACATAATATGTAGGAGTATAAAATCAGATAAGCTGAACCTCTAGAAAACCATAACATTCAAAGTAGTTGAATTGTTCCATATATATGCGTTAACGCTCATCATCTTAATTTTTTAATCTTTTAATAGTCAAACTGTAACATTTCTTGACTTCATTTTCAATGGAAATATCATTACATAAGAAACGTTTTCTTTCAGCTTATTCTATCCAAGATGCTTTCACCGGATTGTGTCATGGCGCATCCGTGATGTATTGAATGAGTACCATGCGGCCACATAACATAACATGTCGAGTGCACGTGTGTATATATATACAAAAAAAAAAACCACTTTCATTGAAAAATATGAATACAAACACCCCTCACAACAGCAAAGCAACAAGTTTGCCAAAGAATTCTTCCTGTTGGATGATGGAAGTCCCATATCGACTAATTTAGGGAATGATCATGGGTTTATAAGCGAGGAATACTAACTCCATTGATATGAGGCCTTTTGGGGAAGCCCAAAGCAAAGCCATGAGAGCTTATGCTCAAAGTGGACAATATCATACCATTGTGGAGAGTCGTGTTTGTCTAACACTGCCCTTATCCCGAAAAGGGGGCACAACCGTACCTCCTCTAGTATAATATCGACATCAAATGCATATATGATTCCAAGGACTTGATATAACCAGGTAAAATCAAGAATGTAAACATACCTGATGACAAATCTCACAAATGATATCCCCTTTTTCATTGCACCAATGCTGTATACACTTCCGATGAGCATACTGGGAAAGTAATCATTGTTAACATCTCATCTAAATCATAATGCAACACAAACAGTAAATGCCTCATTAGATGCATTTGAGATAACCGAAACAAGAGAAATGTAAATGGCCTTATAGCATACGGAATGTAAGTACATTCCTAAGAAAAATATTCCTCACAATTATGGCGTTCACTTTCACATATACATATACATTTCTTAATCCCACAACGATTGGAGGGGACAACGAATGCCAGCGAGGACACTAGGTCCGGGAGGGGGTGAATTGTGAGATCCCACATCGATTGGAGGGGGGAACGAAGCATTGCTTATAAGAGTGTAAAAGCAGGAAGCCCGAAAGGGAAAACCCAAAGAAGGTGAGTTTGGGCTGATACAGGTGTAAATTTTCACATCACCATCGACTAAGCCAGCCATTATTTATTGTTAATCCCATAAGGTATATACCGTTAGCGATTTGCAACTAGACCTAAATCCAAACTATTTGAATATAGAACGAAGCAGAGGTTCTATAAAGTTTTATAATGCTTCATTTCTAAAACGAGGGATCAATCATTTATACCTTAAGACTTCCACTACAGGCGCATGGCGTTTCGAGCTTCTTAATCACGTCCTCATCCTGACAAATGCGACACTCCGCTGTCTGAATCAATGAATCATCCTCTCCATCCAAACCCTCATTCTTTTCTTCCCTCTCATCAGCATTGGAATTGGACGTCGAATTAGACAAGCCCACTGAATCGCCGTCCAAGTTCCCTGCGACCGGCAAGAGAGGAACAACCTCAATCGGGCTGAGCTCCGAATCAACGGGCGCCGGCCGAATTAATCGATCCACATACAAAGCGAGATGATCGCTCATTCTCCGCAACCAGAAATCAAACACCTAAGTCACCAAAAACAAACCTCATTGGCTCACAGTCGCAAATAATTAAACACTACAGGAATTAAAAACAAAAGAGGCGTACTAGTAGTAATCGGAGCAAATGATGAGAAAGCTAGAATCCCCAGCGATCGCGCTGAGAGGGCAGCGGACCGGAGGGGTTCCGGAGCAGTGCTGAAGAGCGGAGGAAGAATGAGGAGGGACTTACTCAAATGGAAGTGGGCTGGATCAAATTGGGACATAATCCAAGAACATACATGTGGTAATGCAATGAAATCGGGCTGGTTTCGTTCCGTCAAAAACGGGAATTGACCTTCGTCGCCAAGAACAACAAATCTTCTAAGGTATATAAATGTAACGAAATATACAATCCGATAACGGGACTTGTAATATTGGCGCGTAAGTAGCCGGGTCCGGGTTCTTCCTATCGTCCACGCCATCTGGCCCGCCATGCATTAAATATTCATCATTTATCCGAGATTTTAGTCAAAATATCTAAAATAGTGGGGTGAGAGTGGCTCGAACTCTCGACCTCAGGATTACTCTTTAGCTATGAGACCTACGCGCTAGCCAACTACGCCACCACCCCTGGGTGTTTACAGACTAGACAAATTTACTTACGGAATTTCATATAATCCTAATATCGCGATAATAAGATTTTAACATAATATCTAAAACTGGGGTGAGAGAGGCTCGAACTCTCGACCTCAGGATTACTCTTTAGCTATGAGACCTACGCGCTAGCCAACTGCGCCACCACCCCTTCGTGTTTACAGACTAGACAAATTTAGTTACGGAATTTCATATAATCCTCATATCGCAATAATAAGATTTTAACATAATATCTAAAAATGGGGTGAGAGAGGCTCGAACTCTCGACCTCAGGATTANATTTCTTAATCCCACAACGATTGGAGGGGACAACGAATGCCAGCGAGGACACTAGGTCCGGGAGGGGGTGAATTGTGAGATCCCACATCGATTGGAGGGGGGAACGAAGCATTGCTTATAAGAGTGTAAAAGCAGGAAGCCCGAAAGGGAAAACCCAAAGAAGGTGAGTTTGGGCTGATACAGGTGTAAATTTTCACATCACCATCGACTAAGCCAGCCATTATTTATTGTTAATCCCATAAGGTATATACCGTTAGCGATTTGCAACTAGACCTAAATCCAAACTATTTGAATATAGAACGAAGCAGAGGTTCTATAAAGTTTTATAATGCTTCATTTCTAAAACGAGGGATCAATCATTTATACCTTAAGACTTCCACTACAGGCGCATGGCGTTTCGAGCTTCTTAATCACGTCCTCATCCTGACAAATGCGACACTCCGCTGTCTGAATCAATGAATCATCCTCTCCATCCAAACCCTCATTCTTTTCTTCCCTCTCATCAGCATTGGAATTGGACGTCGAATTAGACAAGCCCACTGAATCGCCGTCCAAGTTCCCTGCGACCGGCAAGAGAGGAACAACCTCAATCGGGCTGAGCTCCGAATCAACGGGCGCCGGCCGAATTAATCGATCCACATACAAAGCGAGATGATCGCTCATTCTCCGCAACCAGAAATCAAACACCTAAGTCACCAAAAACAAACCTCATTGGCTCACAGTCGCAAATAATTAAACACTACAGGAATTAAAAACAAAAGAGGCGTACTAGTAGTAATCGGAGCAAATGATGAGAAAGCTAGAATCCCCAGCGATCGCGCTGAGAGGGCAGCGGACCGGAGGGGTTCCGGAGCAGTGCTGAAGAGCGGAGGAAGAATGAGGAGGGACTTACTCAAATGGAAGTGGGCTGGATCAAATTGGGACATAATCCAAGAACATACATGTGGTAATGCAATGAAATCGGGCTGGTTTCGTTCCGTCAAAAACGGGAATTGACCTTCGTCGCCAAGAACAACAAATCTTCTAAGGTATATAAATGTAACGAAATATACAATCCGATAACGGGACTTGTAATATTGGCGCGTAAGTAGCCGGGTCCGGGTTCTTCCTATCGTCCACGCCATCTGGCCCGCCATGCATTAAATATTCATCATTTATCCGAGATTTTAGTCAAAATATCTAAAATAGTGGGGTGAGAGTGGCTCGAACTCTCGACCTCAGGATTACTCTTTAGCTATGAGACCTACGCGCTAGCCAACTACGCCACCACCCCTGGGTGTTTACAGACTAGACAAATTTACTTACGGAATTTCATATAATCCTAATATCGCGATAATAAGATTTTAACATAATATCTAAAACTGGGGTGAGAGAGGCTCGAACTCTCGACCTCAGGATTACTCTTTAGCTATGAGACCTACGCGCTAGCCAACTGCGCCACCACCCCTTCGTGTTTACCCCTAGAAAATAACCATCTCAATTTTATATATTCCAAAGATTTTAACATAATATCTAAAAATTGGGGTGAGAGAGGCTCGAACTCTCGACCTCAGGATAACTCTTTAGCTATGAGACCTACGCGCTAGCCAACTGCGCCACCACCCCTTGGTGTTTGCAGTGTTAATCTAAAATAAGTTAGTAATTTCACATACTCCTAACACGAGTAATAATTTATATTAAAATATTATATATTTAAAAATCTTATTTTTTTTTTTAAATTTTCTCACTCCACCCTTGATACTAATTTTCGTTGAATAAAGTTTTTTTTTTTTTTTTTATAATTATCTATAAGTATAGTGTGAACTGTGAACTTTGAACTTGGAGAGTCAATGCAAGAGTCGGATCCATCCGCCAAATGGCAGTCAAAATAATTAAATTCACACACGAAAAACACAGCAAAACAAATTTAAAAAAATAGTCTATAAAAAATAAAAATTGGCCGACGTTATTAAATGACAATATGAACGTTCCTATTTAGAAGAGATCCGAAAAAGATGGCCTGTCATTTCCTGTATCCACAGATAATATTCCAAAACGATGCCTTCCTTGTACGTCTCTATATAACACCCTTTCCTTTATTCCAAAGCTTATCAAACCAATACGCATCAGCCATGTGTTCCTTCACTCGCTTTGTTCTTATCAACCTTGTCATCTTCCAATGCCTCTCGCTTCTCTGCCTCGCCCAAGACTTTGATTTCTTCTACTTTGTTCAAAGTGTGAGTTTTTACGTGTCATTTGAGACTAAACCCAGTTGGAAAGATTCAATTTTTAGTGTTGTTTTGTTGAGATTTTTGTGTTTCGTTTGGTTTTGCAGTGGCCTGGTTCTTACTGTGATACGGGAAGAAGCTGCTGCTATCCCCGCGCTGGAAAACCGTCTGCTGACTTCAAAATCCATGGCCTTTGGCCTAATTACAATGATGGCACTTACCCCTCTAATTGCGACTCATCCAACCCCTTCGATCGAACTCAGGTACTTATGTGAGATCCCACTTCGGTTGGAGAGAAAAACGAAGCATTCGTTATAAAGGTGTAGAAACCTCTCAAACGTGTTTTAAAACCTTGAGGAAAAGTCCAAAGAACTTGACAGCGGTGGGCTTAGACAGTTATAATAGTATCAGAGTCTAACACCATATAGTGTACGGACGTTGGCCCCTAAGGGAGTGGATTGTGAGATCCCATATCGGTTGAAGAGAGGAACGAAGTATTGTTTTAAAACTTTGAGAAAAAATTCAAATAAGACAATATTTGCTAACAGTGGACTGTTCAACAAATGGTAACAGAGCCAGATACCCGTCAGTGTTCTAGAAAGTACGCTGGCCCCCAAGAACATGATTGTGAGATACCACATCGTTCAGAGAGGGGAACGAAGCATTCCTTATAAGGATGTAAAACCTCTTTCCTATCAGACAAGTTTTAAAACATTAGAGTTAGACACTAAGCTGTGTGTCGGTGAAAACGCTGGCCCCTAAAGGGGTGGATTGTGAGATCCGACATCGGTTGAAGAAACGAAACGAAATATTACTTAATAATAGTGTGAAAACCTCTCGACTCGTTTTAAAATTTTAATGAAAAATACGAAAGAAAAAGTCTAAAGAACACAATATTTACTGGCGGTGTTTATATATGGGACGCAGATATCAGATTTGGTGAGCAGCATGCAAAGGAACTGGCCATCACTAGCGTGTCCAAGCAGCGACAGCACGAAATTCTGGGCGCATGAGTGGGACAAACATGGGACATGCGCGGAGTCCGTGCTCGACCAACATGGATACTTTGAGACGAGCCTGAAGCTTAAAAGCCAAGCCAACATCCTGCAAGCTCTGGAAACAGCAGGAATAAACCCAGATGGAAGTTATTACAGTTTGGATAAGATTAAGAGTGCCATAGAAGAAGGAGTTGGGTACAGCCCTGGAATCACCTGCAACGTGGATGATTCCGGCAACCGTCAACTGTACGAGGTTTACTTGTGCGTGGATTCTTCCGCCTCTGGTTTCATAAATTGCCCAATTTTCCCGAGCGGACAATGTGGCTCTACCCTTGAGTTTCCCAAATTTTAGGAACTCGATGGTCTTATGTTTATCTTATTTCTTGCATTTTGTTTTCATGTTGGGAAAGTTCTCTATTTGTAATCAGAATTAAATAAGTTACAAAGGAAAAGAAAATGGAAATGGAGAGAACATTTATATAAGATATTTGTCTATAATAAAAGTCAAATATGATACACTTTTTGTGGAGATGTCAGCAACGTGGAGATGGGAAGATACATATTGTGTACGACGGTTGCTAGCGACAATAAGTTTTCAAAGGAAATGATAATCTAATTCAACATGTTTGGCTCGCTTGTGAGAAACGGGATTAAAGCTAAAAAAAAGAAATAGCACTTTTGATGTCACACAAGACTAAGAGTTGTTGTGGAATAGAAACCTTAACATAACGAAGAATATGTTTGATAGAAACAGTAGGGATATGCAGTAGTTGATTGACAGAATTGATAGTATTGACAATATCTGAGCCCGTAATGGTCAAGTACTGAAGGGTGTGGATTGATTTGCTATCGAACAAATGAGTACGAGTAAATAAGAAATAGATTAAGAAAACTACATTAATGACTAATGCCAATAATGAAACCCTAAGATATGCGTATTTAGAGGAGAGCCAAGAGTGAAGACAAATCGATTACATTTAAAGCATTAGAGCAGAGGAAATTACAGTCACGAGGATTGACCCAGAGATACAATTCTATTCGGAGCATCACCATTGTCAAGAGTAGAGGCCGACAATGAAACCAAAGCAGGAGGAGTTGAGATTAAGGGATTTGCAACTGGAATTTCCACCGGTGACTTCGAAGGAGCAGTAGGCGAAGTCGATGGAGAAGCAAGTTTCAATGAAAATTTACTCGTCCAACTCTCGAGAAAAATCAACTTAGCTATATTATGTAATTAAAGAAATTAATGTAATTTACCTTTTAAAAATACTATTATACCCTTGTATTTAAATTTAGAGGTTTCAAACAAACAAAAAATAATCAATTTCGATCATTAAATTATTTATATTTTTTTAAGGATGAAAGTGAAAGGGAAAAAGGAAAAATGAATGGAAAATTATAACTGTGGTAAAAAGTAAATTAATTTATTTTATTTATTTGAGGTTTTTCTTAATGAAAGGTAATTTTGTAATTAGGTTAAAATGACAATTATTTATTTATTTAAAAAAGATAAAATAAAATAAAATAAAAACGAGGATCGTAGAATTTCAGATAGAGGATTTTGCTTCTTTCCTAAAGATGAGGTTTTCTCTATCCATTTCCGGAAAGTGGGCGCTTGCCGGCGTCACTTTCTTCTTGCAACAACAATCCTTTATGCATTTTCAAGGTAAATTGTTTCTGTCTCTCTGACCTTGCTTGACGGCGAATTGGATACTGGAAGCACGATTCAGTGCAGTATCCAGCTTCATCCTGTTCTTGCTCTTTGATTTCTGGGTTGAATTTCAACTAATTTCAGTACTCCGGCGGGAATTTTATGCAAGTTGTTTTGAAGTTGAGATAATTTACGTTCCTAGAATTGAGTATTCAAATGGCAATCTCGTGTATTCCAACAAGCCAATTTGCTCTCTCAAAACCCAAGAATGAGTTCATAAATCAACCCCACCCACTTTCTCTTTTCTCCAAATGTTCATCTCTGAGGGAGCTCAAGCAAATTCAAGCTTATACCATCAAAACAAATCTTCACAATGACATCTCTGTTCTCACAAAGCTCATTAATTTCTGCACGCGTAACCCCACCATTTCGTCCATGGACCATGCCCACCACCTGTTCGATAAAATGCTTGACAAGGATATTGTACTGTTTAACATAATGGCTCGTGGTTATGCTCGCTCTAATTCTCCATATCTTGTATTCTCTCTTTTTGCTCAAGTCCTGTGCTCTGGATTGCTTCCTGATGACTACACATTCTCGTCTCTTCTCAAGGCGTGTGCTGGTTCCAAGGCCTTGGAAGAAGGCAGGCAGTTGCATTGCTTTGCTATTAAACTAGGACTTGGTCACAATATTTACATATGCCCAACCCTTATAAATATGTATGCGGCGTGCAATGACATGAATGCAGCACGGGGAGTTTTTGATGGAATGGAGGAGCCATGTATTGTTAGCTATAATGCCATTATTACAGGCTATGCTCGAAGTAGTCAACCCAATGAGGCTTTGTCATTGTTTAGAGAATTGCAAGCTAGCAATCTTGAGCCTACTGATGTTACAATGCTTAGTATAATTATGTCATGTGCTCTGTTGGGAGCACTAGATCTTGGAAGGTGGATTCATGAATATGTTAAGAAGAAAGGATTTGATAAATTTGTGAAGGTGAACACTGCACTTATAGATATGTATGCGAAATGCGGTAGTATAGTTGATGCCATTTCGATCTTCGAGGGAATGCGTGTGAGAGACACACAAGCTTGGTCTGCAATGATAGTTGCATTTGCAACTCATGGGGATGGCTTGAAAGCCATCTCGATGTTCGAAGAGATGAAGAAAGCAGGAGTTCGACCTGATGAGATTACGTTTTTGGGACTTTTGTATGCTTGCAGTCATGCTGGACTAGTAGAGGAAGGTAGAGGATATTTCTATAGCATGTATAAAAACCATGGAATAACTCCAGGGATCAAGCATTATGGATGTATGGTCGATTTGCTTGGTCGAACAGGTCGACTAGACGAGGCTTATAAGTTCATAGATGAATTGGCAATTAAGCCGACACCTATTCTCTGGCGCACCCTGTTATCTGCTTGCAGCAACCACGGTAATGTCGACTTGGCAAAGCGAGTCATTGAACGGATTTTTGAATTAGATGATTCCCATGGAGGCGACTATGTCATATTATCGAACTTGTGTGCTCGATTAGGAAGATGGGAGGACGTGAACCGTCTGAGGAAATTGATGAAAGATAGAGGGGTGGTGAAGGTTCCTGGGTGTAGTTCTGTGGAGGTAAACAATGTAGTACATGAGTTCTTCTCTGGTGATGGAGTTCACTCCATTTCAGTCGAGCTGCGACGAGCGCTCGACGAGTTAATCAAGGAAATAAAGTTAGCGGGATATGTACCGGATACTTCTTTAGTATATCATGCTGATATGGAAGAGGAAGCGAAAGAGCTTGTCCTGAGATATCACAGTGAAAAGCTAGCCATGGCTTTTGGGCTCCTAAATACACCTCCCGGTACAACCATAAGGGTAGTCAAGAACCTCCGAATTTGTGGAGATTGTCACAATGCTGCAAAGCTTATATCTCTGATTTTCGGGAGGCAGATCGTCATTAGGGACGTTCAACGATTCCATCGCTTTGAAGACGGGCAATGCTCCTGTTGTGATTTCTGGTAATAGAATATGTTGAAATCATAAGCCATTGTTACAGTTGACATTTCTTCTGCAATGGCCATGCTCCTTTATGTTTGTATAGCCATGAAGATCTCAGAACAAGATTCATTTGAAGTTTCGACCTCCCCCATATATCCATCAGTGTATCATTGATTATCATTGATTGTCCCGTTCCCGTAGAACCTATCACTAAAATATCTTTGGGATTAGAGTTGAGCGGAGGGAAAAGGGTTTTTCATAAAATGGAAAATTCAAACTATTAGCCACACATGAGGTTTGTGAGTAAATGATTGTTTGATAATGAACAAGTAATGCTCGTATTTCTGCCAAACAAGATGTATTGAACTCATAATTCATTAGAGACTTTTGATGAATGTCAACAAAGTCTCATAAATAAACTCCTCTAGTCGTTCAATCATTAGATAACCAGAGTCATTTTATGAGAAATTCTTCCTATGAGTCAAGCTCGGTAGAATTTGATTAGTCTTTTTTTATGTCGGGATAATGTGACTATTGCTTAATATCAGTTGAATGTCGATATACGAGTACGAGCATTCATCCAACATTGATTGCCTCTTGATCAAAGTACTTTTAAGTTTCTCTTTCATACATTTAACATTTTAAAACGGTAAGCTATATCCTACTAACCTCTACTAACCTCCTCGAATAATTCCATCAACTGGTTTGTTTTATGTATTTCTTTTGACGGTCGCCCACCGATCACCAAAAACTGATATTTTGGTTCGGTTATAATTATAGATAAGATAGAAATTGAATTCCATTGGTAAACAAAATTAATACTCTTACAATCATTCATACCCAACCAATTATAGGTCGTTGAAACGACACCGTTTTGGATGGTTGTTGAGGTATTAGGTGAAATTGGAAAAATTCAACTGACGTCCAAGGACGTAAATTAAAAGGAAAGACATGAAGATAAGACTCTTCGTAAAAAGAAAAAAGAAAAAGAAAAAGAAAAGTATATAAAAATCGAGGACGACAAGGACAAGACCTTTCTTCTGAACAGTCCAATGAAAACCCGCCACGTCAAACAGCGAATTTGATTATGTGTAAAGATGGCTTTACGCTATTGGTTTGTCGCGGAGGGAGAAGCGACCGACCGGGTAACCCGGAAAATAGTTCATCGCTTTTTCCCTTTTGAAATTATAGATTAAACGGTGTCGTGTTTTTTTTTTTTTTTTTTTTATTAGNATCAAATTTGAAGTTTGAAGATCTGGGATTTATTTAATATATTATTCTCTATTATTCTCTTTTTTTTTTTCTTTTTTTTTTCTATTTTTTATTTCCTGTCTTTTGCTTTGACGTCGACCCCAAGCTTGAAACGACAGCGATCTATTACTCTCTCTCTCTCTTTCTCTCTTTATTCTTCTTCTTCTTCATCTTCTTCCACCGTCTTCCAACTTCTCAATTTTTTTGCCGCCTTTTCTACATTTTCTCTGCATTTCTCTCCGGCGGAAGTTCCTCTTCGCATTTTCGAGGTAAATTTGCTTTCCATCTCCACTTTTACTGTATTTGTTCTTCTTCGATGGACTACTTGTTCTATGGAACGCTTAGACAATGTCTTTGGATCTCTTTGTGATTTCCGTCGCCGGAATTTTGTTTGAGGTTTCTGTGTGAGATTCTGATGATTTGCTAGTTGAAGGAGATCGAGTATTGTTTTGCTGTTTGTTTTGTACTTGTTTGAGGTTGGAGAAATTGTATCTAATGAAGTGCGGATGAATTTTTTGTTGTTTTTGTTTAGTGTTCCTTTTCTTTTGCTTCTCCTTGTGTTTTCTGGTACTGTTAATAATTTTAGTTTGAGTTTTGTAATTTTTTTTTTTGAGAAAGTGTTTTTTGCGATTTACGCGGGATGTAAGGTCGGATTATTGATGTTAGAATTAAGTTCTGAAACTTATTAACTATCTGTCGTAAGTAGCTGGCCTACTATCTTGTGCATTAAGTAGCAATAGGATTTGCGATATCTTGCAATTAATGCATGTCGAAGGTCTCATTTAATTTATATCTACCACTTGTTCCGAGAGATTTCTGTTCTTTGTCATCAATTGTTTCGTGTAAATATGCTTTCAGAATTAGTCTCGAGGAGCAAGATTTCCAGCGGCTGGGGGTTTATTTTGTTGTTGCTTAATGATGGTGGCTTGGGATTAGAGCTATTGGTTATTAGGCAATTGTTTAATTGCCAGAATGAAGAAAAATTATGGCTGGGTTCTGGTTGCGTCCTTGTCTATGCTGTTGTTGATGGTTTATGTTATCTCAAGAAGTTCAACTCGGCAAAATTATTATGCAACGCCCTTGTACAATTCCGTTGATCCTCTTGAGTGGCTCAATCCTGCAGTTCCAACTGCAGTACAAAATCCTGAAATTGCATATCAAGTGATTTCTGCTGACTCTATAATATCCAGTCTGTTCACTCCGGGGAATTTTACGGATGGAGAGAATCGAGCTCTTCAGACTTGGAACCATTTAAGAACCATAATTAATCATACACGAGGTTTGCCTAATGCCGTTGAGGCCATTAAGGAAGCTGGGGGTGTATGGGATATTCTCAAGGCTTCGATTGAAAAGGAAAGGCTTGGTTATACGAATGGAAGTGCACGTGCAAAAGAGAAGCAATGTCCTCATTTTCTAACTAAGATGAATGCTACAAAGCTTGAGCACAATGGTCATAAGCTGAGAATGCCATGTGGCCTGACTCAGGGTTCTTCAATCACAGTCATTGGCATTCCAGATGGACTTCTTGGAAATTTTCGAATTGACTTGACAGGGGAACCACTGCCTGGGGAGCCTGATCCACCCCTCATTTTGCATTATAATGTTCGGCTTTTGGGGGATAAGTTAACTGAGGATCCTGTAATTGTTCAGAACACCTGGACAGTTTCTCATGATTGGGGAGATGAGGAGCGATGTCCATCCCCTGATTCTGATGAAAATGGAAAAGGTATAAACGTCTATCATATTTCCTTTGAATAATTTCATGCATTCACTATGCAAAATAACTATTTTAGTCAAAATTATGTTTTAAAAATGGAGTCTAGATTAAATTGTGTTGCTTCTATTTATAAGCAATTCAAGTTTGATTACATACGATCTTACCTTGTGGCTCGCTGATGTTAAAGTTATTAATGCATATGCTTGCATAATTTTCAACAACATTGACTCAAGTCGCACGATGTGCACGTAATTGATTTATCAAGCATTGTTTCCTTTCACTTTGAAATTAATGTTGTTGGTTTTATATCCTAGTGGATGAATTGGAGAAATGCAACAAGATAGTGGGCAATGTCGAAACTCGCCTTTCTGGTTCGAACAAGAATTTTAACAAATCAAAATCTATGGTGCAAGGAGATAAAACAAGACCGTACTTCCCCTTCAAACTTGGTCAACCATTTGCTGCTACACTTAGAGTGGGAGTAGATGGAATCCAGATGACAGTTGATGGAAAGCATGTTACTTCTTTTGCTTACCGCGAAGTATTATCACTCATTCTTATATTCGTTGTCTTTACGTTGATCTCTGAACAATCAATCTAATGCTGTTTTGGCTTGCTTCTTATTTAGACTTTGGAGCCATGGCTGGTCAGTGAAGTGAAGATTTCAGGAGACTTGAAATTAATTTCTGTCCTGGCTAGTGGTTTGCCCACATCCGAGGATTCTGATCATATTGTTAACATAGAAGCATTGAAATCTTCACCCCTCTCACCGGAAAAACCATTGGATCTTTTCATTGGTGTTTTCTCCACAGCGAACAATTTTAAATATCGGATGGCCATTCGGAGAACCTGGATGCAGTATCCTGCAGTACAGTCAGGGTCTGTTGCAGTTCGCTTCTTTGTTGGGTTGGTGAGCTTCGCATGTACTCTTCTTTGATTGAAAAGAATCCCATACAATCAGGCTACTTGGTTTCATAAGATTCTAAGTTTTAGCTGTTCGTCACATGAACCACAATTTATTTCCAAAATTTATCTTGAGGCCACTTCTAAGTCTGCTCATAATGTTTTCAAGTGAAGTTGAGTGAGCTGCTTAAGAAGCCTGCTACTCTATTTTTAAAAATCTATTGGTTGGGTACTTGAATTTGAATGATTCATCAGTTGTTCATAAGAAAAGTGTGAGTTCATAAAGAATACAGTTTTAAGTGGCTTAAAATCAGTTTGCTTCATTTGCAGCATAAGAACCAAATAGTCAATGAGGAACTGTGGGATGAGGCCCGAACATATGGTGACATACAGATGATGCCTTTTGTTGACTATTACAGCGTTATTACCTGGAAAACGTTGGGTATCTGCATCTTCGGGGTAAAGATTCGTTCTTTCACTAAATGATGTGAATTTATCATATGGTTCAAGTTAACAATCTCGCTGCTTTGACAGGCAGAGATTGCTTCAGCGAAGTATATCATGAAGACAGATGATGATGCCTTTGTTCGAGTGGATGAAGTTCTTGCTTCTTTAAAGAGGATTGATGCACAAAGTGGATTGCTTTATGGACTTATCAACTCAGATTCTCAACCTCACAGAGACCCTGAGAGCAAGTGGTATATTAGCATGGAGGTAATTTTCCACATCGAATTTTGCTTATATGGGGAAAGGATCTAACATTGCGTGATAACCCAAGACTAAAAATTCAGTTCATTTTTTTTTTTTTTTTTTTTCTCTTATGGGTCTTAACTAACCTTTTTGCATTACTGAAAGGAAAAAGAAAAGAAAGAAAAAAAGACTGCCCTGAAAGGAACGCTAACATGCAAGCATTTGTTCCCCAAGTTTGAGCTTGTCTGCTTCGAATTTAACCAACATTTCTGTTAAAAAAGAGTTTTTCCGAATATTATTCACATTTTTTAACAAGCTTGCTCATCATTTGCGTGTGTTAAAATATAATCAGTAGCTCAATAGGGTGAATAGGGTGAAGTACAATAATTGTATAAACCCATTGTATATTTATTTTTAGGAACATGATTTAAGTATCTTTACATATTTTAGGAAAAAGACTTAGATCTATGTTAGGAATAAATTGTCCGGTCTCTACTCTAAATACCCCTTTCACCCTACTTCATTAGGGAGAGTGTTCAATGGTTTCTTCAAAATGTCTGGTAATAACTTCTCGATTGGTAATAAAGAGTGCGGAGTGTTTCCCACAAAGAGTTGTGTTCAACAGCCTGTATACCGCGTTCTCGATTTATCTAATATTAGTCGGCCACTTTTTATTTTCTACCATCTTAAATTCATTGATTGCTCCAATGTAGGCATGGCCCGAAGATAATTATCCAACATGGGCACATGGTCCTGGGTATGTAGTGTCTAACGACATAGCTAAGACTATATCCAAAAACTACAAAGAGGACCGCTTAAAGGTATCTGTTATTTCATTGATCGAAAAAGGTATTATTCCATAAAGGAAAAACTAAAAACTGGATGTCATTTCTTCAGATGTTTAAATTAGAAGATGTAGCCATGGGAATCTGGATAGAAAACATGAAGAAAGACGGCCTCAAAATTCAGTACGAGAAGGACGACAGAATTCACATTGAAGGTTGTAAGGATGATTATGTGGTTGCTCATTACCAGGGACCTCGGGAGATGCTCTGTTTATGGCAGAAACTTCAGGAAGGAAATGGTATTAGATGCTGTGGTTCTGATAACTAAGAGGTACTATTCTAACGGTCGAGCTAGTACATATTAAACAACGATACAAGGGTCGATCCCCCCTGAAAGAGAAGAGGTAACATGAGAAATTTTACACCCTCTTAACAATTGCTGTGTAATTAGATGTTTGTGTAGAGAAGCCTATGAATTAAAGAGTTGCTTGAAATTTTGTACATTTCAAGTGACCGAGAGTGTCGTGTTAGAATGAGAGTTGTAGCATGTACAGTGGTATATAGTAACAATAGGCAATCAATTAAATTCTTACCAAATCGTTGCTTCATCACAATTCATTTTCAATGATGTTTGTGCAATTACATTTACAACTTGCCTTAATTCTGAACATATCTATCATTGATTATCATACAAAATCCATCTGCCTGCAATATTTGGTATAATAGATGTATGCTCCACCTCTACCCAGAACAGTATGTATCAGATTATGACCAAGTATAAAATCAATTGATTATCATACAGATTAGGAGCTAATGCATGTGCAGTTCACTCTTACTTTCCAAGGTGGGGAAGTTAAATAGCTTTGACTGGAACCCAAAGAGTGAAGAAGCCTTTGACATCAGACCAGGCATGCCACCTGCGGTAAAATCGAGCTGAATAATAGCCATCGAAAAAAATTTAGATATTTAAAAAGTAGAATTCTTGTGGTTCCGGAGAATCCAGCTACAGGAGAACCAGGAACGGAGAGCTTTCCCCCCTTTTCCGCCCGCCTCTTTGGTCTTAAAAATGCTAGTTTTAAGAATGAGTGATTCCCCTTCTCCAACCCTTACTGCCCCAACCGGATAGCGGACAGCTAATACGTTCCACTTATTGAATAGGGTTCTATGGTCGGTCCGCGACCCTTGGATACCAAAGGCGTCCTTGGGGTGATCTTGTAGTTCCTGCAGGGTGGAGACGATGGGGTCAGTCTATGGATTTTCCTTCCTTTTGCCGCATTTCGCTCAAAGGGTTGAAGGGAGATAGTGCATCAAGCTCTTCGCAAGAGCCAACTTGATCCTCTTCCCCAGTGATCCCAGATGAGGGAACCCTAAGAGAGAAGAGCCAACTTGATCCTCTGATCCCAGATGAGGGAACCCTAAGAGAGCAGCCAACTCCAACTACCGTCCATGTACGATCTCTACTAGATCTGACCTCTAATATAAATACTCCTCCAACGTGACTGAGTTAAGGGCATAACTGTAATACCATGTTAAAAAATACGACCCTCTATAATGACAATAGTGTGATATTGGATTATATACTTTCGTGGCTTTGCTTTTAGTCTCTCGGTACCGAGATATATTCATTATTTATTAATACATGATATTCCATTAATTAATTAATCAATGTCAACAATCTTGAACACATCTGACTCCAACAAATTCCAGATCCTTCTTCAACCTTCTTCTTTCTTCTTCAACCCCTCCTCTTAATACCCTCTTCTTCCTCCACTCACCCATTCTCTAATCCCTTCAGCTCCCCTCCGATTTCCCATCAATGCCTTCCGAGCCAGACCCCTCTGAGCTTTCTTCAGCCCTCGAAACACTAATTCTCAACACAGACGTGTCTCTACTGGCACCCCATTTTCTAGGTTTCGCCACTATGATCCATACAACCGCCCCTCAATCCCCAAATCAAGGAATCGAAACAAACCCCACTTTACCAGACCGGTTCATCTTCTTCAATCCTTTTCTCCATCAATTGATAATGATCCAATCCACTCCTAAGAACAGCCAGCCCCCAGCTTCCAAAGCTTCGATCATAGCCATGCCCTCTGTTCATGTCTCTGAACAAACTGAGTGCGTGATTTGCTTGGATGAGATCGAAGTCAGGGGGCTTGCTAAAGAAATGCCCTGTAACCATAAATTCCATGGCGATTGCATTGAGAAGTGGCTGGAGTTACATGGGTCGTGCCCTGTTTGTAGATATGAGATGCCAGTTGATGATGATGAAGATGAAGGGAAGAGGGTTGAAGACGAAGGGACTGAGAGAATGGGAGAAAGGGAGATTTGGGTGAGTTTTTCTTTTGATAATCCTATGGGAAATCAGGATTCTCTGCAAACTCCT
Source organism: Cucurbita pepo subsp. pepo (assembly GCF_002806865.2). Lineage (NCBI taxonomy): Eukaryota > Viridiplantae > Streptophyta > Magnoliopsida > Cucurbitales > Cucurbitaceae > Cucurbita > Cucurbita pepo. Next base: position 1,059,182 of record NC_036646.1, read on the forward strand.
TCAATTGATTCTCATCATTCTTATGTACAGTGAAATACTTACAGTTCATATATATATATATATTCTTCTCTTTGCTCTGTCTCTGATTGTGTGTAATCATGCCACTTTTCAAATGATTCCCTCAGATTAGAACAAAGATCTTTGATACTTTTAACAATTCTGGAATTAAACTGTGAGTCAATTCAGTAGAACAACTCACAAAACAGACATGATTGAATTAAGTTCGGATGGTATTCGCCCATGGCCGCATATATTGTCCGTTCTAGGCTTTCCCTTTTGAATTGTTTTAAAATGCATTTGTAAGGGAGAGGTTTACGTACCCTTATAAAGATTGCCTCGTTTCTGCTCCAATTGCTATAGATTTCCAACATCAACTTGTTCTCCTCTACATTGATGTGGATCTCATAATCTACTCTTTTCGGGGTTTAGTATCTTCGTTGGCACACCGCCTAGTATTGGAGTGGGGCGGGGCGGGCGATGATTAGCTTCAGAAATTGAATTGTCACCGTACTGCAAAGCCCTTCTGCCATTCAACATCTCTAGCAGTGGCTGCTTCTGCCATTAATTAAAATAAAATATCATCTGTTCTAAAAATTTACACCAGTTATGAATCACTCATATACATACATATACCTGGTTTGCAGCTCGGGAAGCTTGATACTCCTGGCCAAGTTGAATCATAATTAAATCTCGTGTCACAATAGCTCCACGAAGACTTGCTTTCACTACAACTTTGGTAGGTTCTGTTAATCAAACCACTCTCTATGAGTTGTCGGCTCATTTCTCAACAGGCACGCAGTCAGAATCATAATTTTTTTCTACTGCTTGCAAGCTTACGGTTTCATGTTTTGTTTTATTCTTCGATGGGTGTTTTTCACTCTTTCCTCACGTTACTACTCCACTATCAGTCACTCAGATGGTGCTTGTTGATTCACACGGGATTCCATGTACTCCATAAAAACATTTCATTAAAGTGAAGATAGACATTATTGTTGTGGAAGATTACCCAACTTTAAAATCTGCTTTTTAGATCTCTAAACTCAGCAACAAAATGGTTGACAATGTTGGGCAGTTGAAGATAAGGAATTACATCTGAAATGATGAGGAAATTGTCGTGATTCATGACTTATTTTGAAGGTGGGTTTGGAAAGAGATTGAAGAATGAAAAGGCAACATGGAAAGAGAGGAAAATTGGAAAGGAAAAAAAGGTAATGGGTCTTGTCTGATCCACCATGGAAGTGGAGAATGAGGAAGAACAAGTCAAATAAAAAACACAACAAATGGTGAGCTGTTTTGAATGGGAAGAAGAAGAAGGAGAAGAAGATGAACATTCTGGACAATTATGATCAACAAATTTGAAACTCGAATTGGTCAACGGATTATGAATGGAAATCTTTATATTCAAATCATAATATGATTATAACTAATATAAGGGAAGAATACGTGAATGAATCGAGACTACATTTGAATGAGGACAATTCTAAGAATTTGAAAGTCACTGTTTATACCAAGAACTCCATATAGGGATACATGAATTAGTTGAGACCATATCTGAATGATAGCGATCTTAAGGATAAAGACGCATGGTTAATATGTGGTTAGGTGACCTCGTACAAATTTTATTCTCGAAAATACATGTTTAGGTCAAATTATCCCGTCCAATTAATTCATATCAAAATTTTTAAACAAAGCTTTTTTTTTTTTTAATACTAAAATATTATATTTTAAAAAAAAAAGGAATGATTAAAAGAAAAACAAAAATGCTCCAAACACTAAAAAAAGGGTTGAAAGTGGGAACTCTCCCTCTACCAAAGAATATTGAATCATTAGTTGTTAGAAAAATTTGGATATATGGATTACTTTTCTTTTTTCTTGTTTTCATACAAAAAAATGTCTAGATGTTTCCATACCCTAATCCAATTGGATACCACAAATACTACTTCGTGTTTTTATTTGATTTATCCTTAACTCCATCCCCGCTCCAGTTAGGGAGGAAAAGGAAACATTTCTCGTAAGGGTGTGGAAACCTCTTCCCGTAGACGCTTATTAAAGCCGTGAGGTTGACGACGATACGTAATAGGCTAAAACATACAATATTTGCTAGCGATGAGCTTGAGCTGTTACAAATGATTTCAGAGTCACACACCATAGTGAGGGTGCTAGGCTCCCAAGGGAGGAGGATTGTGAGATCGATGTGGCAGAGTGAACGCTGGGGCTCCAAAGGGGTAGATTGTGAGATCCCACGGATAGTGTGCCAACAACAACGTTAGGCTCCCAAGGGGGTGGATTGTGAGATTGATATGTTAGAGGCGATGCTGGGTCTCCAAGGAAATGGATTGTGAGATCTCACCTCGATGGGAGAAGGAAGGATGTGAAATCTCTCTATAATAGATGTGTTTTAAAACTGTGAGATTGACGGTGATATGTAACAAGTCAAGTTATTGCTCTCTCCATCATACTTATGCTTCATATGCGAGATGTAGCTCGTATGTTAAATTAAAATAATAATAATAATAATAAAGTTTCGATCGAGAAAATTTAGGGGTCTAATTGTGAAAACGAAACTTTTGGGGGGCTTCCGGAAAAGTCCACGGAGAAACAGGGCAGTTTTTTAAAAGGAAAAAAAATTAAAAAAAGATGATTGGATATGCCTCCTAATTGTCCTGACTTGTTCAAACTGACACGTGTCCGTGACCAAAGAAAGATATGCCTCCTAATTGGACCAATGAGAGCCACTAGAAGAAGATATTTTAAAAAGGCAGATATGCTCCTTCACCTACCGACACGTGTTCATTAATCTTTTTGTAGTGTAGATGGACGGGTGGGATGCGTTTAGATGAGGCTTTTCGTGTATCTTTTTTGTGGAGACTGTGCTGATGTGGAAGGAGACAGTTATTAAGAGAGTGCTAGCTATGAGAGGCACCATGGTGGGCCCCCAGCCACGTGTTTATTTTACAAGTGGGGAGCTCGTACAGCTAAGCAAGCCCCGAGCCGAGTACTCGCCCAAAAACTCGCCGCCCAAACTCCCTATAACTTATTCCTTTGTTCTCTCTTTTTAAGTCATAATAAAATGGGACCAACTTTATTTATATAACTTTTAATTTCATTTTCATTCTAATTAGTATAAGTTCGAATCGATTAAAAAAAAACATGCAATATTGGTGCAGTCGTATAAACTTTTATGCTTACGTTAGCATGAGAGACGTGATTAGGGTTACGATAAAAAATTATCAAATTTGAGCTGACTCGGGATGACATCGACCAAGGAGATAGTGAGCACGAGCCTCACAAGTAGCTGACCATGGACTTGGGTTTCAACCCTAAGTCATTTTTCTTCTCTCTTTACTTGGTGGCTCGGTTCTCGTTCAGTTTGATTCATTTTGATCCACTTGGTTTCTTTAAGGTTTAGGGTTTAGGGTTTACGTTATTGTGGTCTAATTTAATACATAACAATTATCATTGAGAAACATTAAGAGAGTGAGTTTAAGCTCTATAATGACGATTTTGTACGTATATATAAAAATAAATACTTTATTTAATAGGAAAAAAAATGTTATACGGACAAACTATAATGATTGAATTCCGAAATTATGAGAGAAAAAATATCTATCAGTTTCAAATATGGCTAAAGATTTTTCTGTTATTTTTCTTTTACTCTTCCATTATTATCAATTATGCATTGAGATATTTTTCTAAAAAAAATTAAATAAAGAAAAAAAAAAACAATGTCAAGAATGACAGCCAATCCCAAGGGGACACGTGGGTAATAAATTATTTATTTTATTTAGAAAAATAATTATTTTTAACATATGGGTAAATTTGAAGTAGAAGAGTGTCCAATTGCACTTTGAAGCATTAAACCCCACAAAAGTTAAAGGCTTTTCAACAAAAAGCAATGTCCCTACCCAAACTCTCCGCTTGATATTGTTTTCCGTTTGGATCGACCATTGAAATATGCTTTGGGACCAAAAAGAGGGGCAGTGGTATTTCACTCTCACCTTCCGACTCCCATTTATCTTACACCTCTCAAGTCATTTCACAAAGTCAAACTAGAGTCAAGCTCAACACGGTCTTCTTTTCCTATTGATTCTATCAAGCTCATTCCCTTAGTTGTGGTTTCGCTCGATAGTAGATATGGTCAGTAAAAATCTCGTTAATCCACTTATGCACATCACTAATTAGATGACGAGGTATTTGGATACCTTAAAAAAGTCATAATTACTCCCACCATTTACCCACTCTTAGTTGAATTTCTTCACTTTAGCATTCGAGAAATCATCTCTATCATTTGTGACGGCAAAATTTAATTTAATGAAAAAAAAAGTAAATTAAAAAAAATTAATTGGGGAGGAGTGACGTGGCGATGCTGACATGGAATAAAAAGGATGAAACAGCACAACACTATCTTTTTAACCAATGTGGGGAATCTAACAGCACAATAAAGATCTATATGGCCACATGAAATTGTGGTTCATAACGTTTCTACCATTGCTGACGTGGAACCGCCCACCTTCTCCATTTCACACCCCCCTTCTCTATATCCTCTCTGTATATCTCAATTTTCTCTCCGTAGATCACCAAACTAACAGCAAAGATCAGGAAGAACACTTCGATTAAAACTGAAAAACAAAGAGATTTGAAGAACAGATTCTCTGGTTTTGTTCGTTTGTTCGTTCGTTTAAATCCAAGAACGAAAATGGCTGAAGTCGAAGTCAGAGACCCAACAATCAAGCTATTTGGGAAGACGATTTCTTTGCCATTCAACCATGTCGATGATGATTCTGAATCCAAATTTGCTTCTTCAGCAGCTACTGTTCTTAATGATTCCCAGAAGGTTGGAGTTCTTCTGCAATTCGTTTCGTTTCAGAGTCTCTGTTTATTGAGTCTCTGTTTTTCATGGCGTTTCAGAATCCAAAAATGGAGCTTTTTCGTTCTGGGTTTTCGTTTTCTTTCCATTTTAATCATTTTTAGTTGCTTGTTCATCATTCTCTAAGCAAGAACAGGATTTGATTCTTGGATAATGAAGTTCAAAGATTGAACCGAGTTTCGTCTGATACTACTCTGTTTTAAGACGTGAAATTTGAATGTTCTTCTGCAGGAAACTTCATGTGAAGAACAGGGGAATGGCAGTGAAAAACAGAGCACAGAGCAAACGACATCGGTAATCAGTGAGAACCCATCAGTAGAAAGAGAAATTTCATCACCAAAAGCTGGAAAAAAGGAAGAAGAGAGCGATACAAGCATGTCCCCTGACAATAAAACCTTAAAAAAACCAGACAAAATCCTCCCTTGTCCTCGATGTAACAGCACGGACACCAAATTCTGTTACTACAACAACTACAATGTCAACCAACCTCGTCATTTTTGCAAGAATTGTCAAAGATACTGGACGGCCGGCGGGACAATGAGAAACGTTCCCGTCGGCGCCGGCCGACGGAAGAACAAAACCTCATCTTCTTCACATTTCCATCAGTTATTAATTCCCGACGGCGGAAATGGAACCTTTCTCACTTTTGGCTCAGATTCTTCAAATGGGTTTCTCGTTGGTACTGAAAATGGAGATGAACAGTCAATTACAGCCTCCAATTCGTCGGAGAATGGAAGTAAAATCACTTCACAGCAATCAGTAGTGAAAAAGATTGTCCCTTTTCCATGGCCTTATTATTCAATATCTCCGCCGCCATTCACCCCGCCGGTGTATCCAGTGACGTATTACCCTGCACCACCGTACTGGGGGTACACAGCGCCGCCTTCTTGGACGGTAGTTAATCCCAACAGTGAAAGTTCGTTAACAAATTCCTCTGTTTTGGGGAAACGGTTAAGAGATGAGAGAAGTGTGAAACAGAGCAATTATGAACAGCCCTGTTTCTTGATTCCAAAGACAATGAAACTGGATGATCCAAACGAAAAAGCTGCAGCAAGCTCCATCAATGGCGGACTTTTCAGCTCTTTCCAACAAAATTCAAAGGGAAAAGAAGAACATCACAATGAAAGTTACTCGCTTTTGCAGGCAAATCCAGCAGCTTTTTCTCGGGCTATGAAATTCCGAGAGATTGCTTAGTTCTTAGATCAAAAACGATGCCATTAAACAAACCCAAATCCCAATTATTCTGTTCTTGAGACTAATTAACCTAAAATTAGAGTGGAAATTATCGTTGTTTTCCAGTAGGAAGACAAATCTGGACCCGACATCAGACATGAACACCCATGTTTGTAGGTTGGAGCATTTGTCTCTGTCGTGCTTTTCTGTACATTATTATTACGATCGAGATATACCCTTCTTTCGCGCTAGATTCTTGCTTCAACAAAAACTTGCAGATATGGATATGGATATGGATGAAGTTGATTCCCTAGCTCGGTTTCGATCGTTTTCTTTGCCTCTTTTCCTACGAGTCCATGACTATTCTATACCTGGAATCCAGAGGTATAGATGCCTTAAAGTGCTGGTTGAGCTTAGAAAAGCTTTGATTCTGATATATGGCTGTGATAGTATGGAGACTTAGAGACCACATTTTGTTGTTCCACACTAAGATTCATTGTGATTAAGGAAGGGACCCAATTGCATGTGATGCCATAAACTTTCATTATCATGCTTCCCATCTCCTTTCGAAGATACCTTCAAATCCACGAACAAGATCATAGGTAATTCATGTTACGAACTACGAATCTCCGTAATGATACGATATTGTCAAAAGACCTCGTACAAAACACAAACTTCTACAATTCTCGCAAGAGTTGAAAAATTGTCTACGGACAAAGCACTGTTCCATGTAACTGCTTACCATCTACACTCTATCATCCATTCAAACTTTACGAACCTAGGTAATAGCATCCCGATAAAGAGCTGACAAAAGGGAATGAACCAAACAGGGAGTAGGCAGAGGATTCCTATAGGCCGAACCTAGAATCCAGTTTGACCCTTGAACCGATCACGAGAATTCGAGTATGAGACTACTTTTACTATAAATTATTTGATAGAAATTGGAAGTATGAGTCAGAATAATATGTTATTAATGGAAGTGCAAATAAATAAATAATAAATAATGCATGGTTTTTGGAGAAGGTATCTTAGAAGCAAAGTTTTTGAAAAGTGAAAGCAACTTCACATTCCACCCAAAAAGGTAGATTGGAAAAAGATAGAACAATTTGTGATTTTAAATAAATTAAATAAATTATTGTATATGATCTCGATCGGGAATCCAAGCTATCATCGTTGACGATTTATAGTTAGTCTTATAATATGTATATAGATTGTTCGTAAAGAATGTATTTTTATAACTCGTGTTTTTTTTTTTTTTTTTTTTTTTTNATAGTATTTGAGATATCGGTTGATGATGATGGTGTGTAAGGAACTAGGTGACTGTGAAACTTATTAGACTTGAGTTGTGTGTTGAGTAGTGACCCTTCTCGTGTTCAAACACAAGAGATTGATAATAAGATTCAAACTGCGATATCCCACATTAGTTGGGGAGGGGAACGAAACTCCCTTTATAAGGGTGTGGAAACTTTCCCTTAGCAGATGCGTTTTGAAGTCTTGAGAGGAAATTTAAAAGGGAAAGTCTAAAGAGAACAATATTTGTTAGCGGTGGGCCTGGGCCGTTACAAATGACTTTAAAGGTAGACACCCGGCAATGTGTCAGCAAAGAGGTTGTTCCCCAAAGGGGTAGATACGAGGCGGTGTGCCATTAAGGACGCTGGGCCCCCTTCGAGGCCCAGATTGTGAGAATCCCACATTGGTTGGGGAGGGGAACGAAACACCATTTATAAGCTAGTTGATGGCTTTTAAAGCGAGGGCCTTGAGGGGAAGCCCAAAAGGGAAAGTCCAAAGAGGACAATATCTAGTAGACGGGTTTTAAAGCTTTGAGGGGAAGCCCGAAAGGGAAAGCCCAAAGAGAACAATATCTCGTAGACGGGTTTTAAAGCCTTGAGGAGAAGCACGAAAATGAAAGCCCAAAGAGGATAATATCTGCTAGTGGTGAGCTTAGACCGTTACGAATAGTACCATGGTAGACACAAGGCGGTGTGCCCAAAGAGAAGGCGGTGTGCCCAAAGAGGATAATATCTGCTAGTGGTGAGCTTAGACCGTTACGAATAGTACCATAGTAGACACAAGGCGGTGTGCCAGTAAGGACGCTGGCCCCAAAGGGGGTGGATTTGGTGGAGTCCCACATCGATTAGAGAAAGGAAAGAGTGCCAACGAGGACATTGAACCCCGTGGATTGTGATATCCCACATTGGTTGGAGAGGAGAACGAAACACCCTCTATACCCAAGATCTATTCACTCTATCAATAATCGAGTCGGATTTGGTGTATCATAAGGGATTCCAAGGGTACGGACCTCCCCCATGAATTATTTTAAAGATCCAAAACAAAAAAGAGCAACGAAACCCCGAATTGAAAAGCCGAAAGAGGACACAAAAATTTACTCTCCCATTCTATGTTATGCCAGCTGAAAGATGAGAGCATTTGCAGTGTTTATGAATGTGTTAGAATAAATGGGTGGAACCTGCAAGTATTATTGCATCACATATATACATATATAGTCATTCACCTATTGTTGTGATTTTGGTCTGTACTTGTACTGAATTGCCCAAAACAGGTAGTGCACAAAATTTAATCCGCTGAGCACACACATCAACCAGTAGAACCTCTCAAGGTGATAATGGTTTATGTTTTTTCCAGATAGCCATGGATGGTGATTGGAGTTACCCGTGACGTTGTTGACGATCGATACGACCACCGAGCTAAGGTAAAACCCCATAGCCATAGAAGCCCAGGAAAGAGATGTGGCCAAGGATCTCATGCTTGCAGGTGCTTCTGTGAAGAAAAATTCCAATGATCCAGCCAAGGAGAGAAGATCTGCTGATCCAAGAAACAAGTACTGGATGGCGATCCAAAGGAATGTGATCGGCAATGGTTGACCGGAGTCGACTAGACCATGTTCGGTGGCTACTCTCTTGCGCTTCGTCTCGACAACTGCTGCAACTGCCATGGCTCCAATAGAGAAAATTAACCCAACTCCTATCCTTTGGAGCTGACTGATTCCCATTTCGGTTTTCGTTATCCTTCGAGCAAACGGGATGATTACGTGATCGTATATCGGGGCAAGGAGCATGATGAAGAGAATAGGGAATATGGGGAGAGATGCAGGTGGAACTTTAAAGGAGCCTATTTTGGTGTTCATTGTTGATGCTTGTTCAACTGAAAATGTAGAGAGCTGAGCCACACAGCAGTTGAGGATGATAGTGCAACCAAATATTGGTAGAATTTTCAACACAATCTTCACTTCTTCAACTTCTTTAACTGTACATTCTAATGCTGAATGGAATGGCTTTTTCACAACTGCATTGTTTAGAAACTTGAGACTCTTCGATGGTTCATCCACAACATCTGTTGAATCTCTTCCTTCTTCATTCTGTTTAGCTTCTTTTCCATCAGGAGCTGGACTCATGGCTATACTCGCTATCGAGTTTCGTGAGCTCGGCCGAACGCAGCAACCAAACATTGCAGCTACTAAGACCTGATGATCAGTTAAAACACCAGAAGTTGGTTCAATTAACTTCATTTTTGTTAGGAATGACGACTCTCCACAATAGTATGATATTGTCCACTTTGAGCATAAGCTCTCATGGCTTTGCTTTGGGCTTCCCCAAAAGGCCTCATACCAATGAAGATAGTATTCCTTACTTATAAACCCATGATCTTCCACTAAATTAACCAATGTGGGACTCACACTCCCAATAATCCTGAAATGTTATGGTATAACTACCTTGCTAATTGTTGTGAGTGGACTTCCAGTAGGTATTTTGTTGCGGTAAAGAGGGGAGCCTGCAAAGAAGACAACCATGGACAAGAATATGCTGAGCATTGCAATTCCAAAGCCCCACTCCCACCCTTTGTTGTCTTCAACCCACACCACCAATGTGACTGCAATAAGCCCACCACATGACAGACAAAACACGAAGTAGTTGAAGAAAGTGGATCTCATTTTCCTGCCCTGTGGTGTACTATCATCAAATTGCTCCGCCCCATGCGACGGTAGCGACCCCTTTATGCCACCGACGCCCAACGCCACCAGATATAGCCCAGTAAACAACATTGCTGCTTTGCCACCGCTCGCTTCTTGGCACACCACGGCGGGGTTCGCTTGTTGATCACATGGAGGAGGCTTCAGCGATGGCATCTTTACTTGTATCAGCAAAATTGCCCACCCCTGGTCAAATGCTTGGCCTTAGACTTAGCTACTGATAAAAGAATTATGACTTTTACAAGATGAAAATGCACTATCACAAATGTGGACACACTTGGTGCCACGTGTTCGATTTCGCTCATCCTATTCGCTGCCACTTACCTACTAAATATTAATCAAACGGGCTTAAGTATCTCGAGACGCCTCTAAACCAACCAAAAAGGTTTATAAGAGGCAACAACATGTTAGACAAATACCGTAAATAGACACCTTCTGATTGGACGTTTCCGATTAAGGTAGAGGACCAATAACGTATGAAGAAAAAACACAAACACGACCAATAAGGTAAACAAGATTATGATTGTTTTGCATGACAATAAATATTAAGCATAAATCTTTGACTAAAATATTATCAGTTCAAATCTCTCCACGAGTGCATCAATTACCAATATTAGTGGTTCAACCTCTTTTACGCATGTCGTTGAAGTAAAAAACGATCGGTTTTTTCACTCGGGTTAGGGTAAAAAGAGTAAAAAAGTAAAAAAAAAAAAGNAGCTGAGCCACACAGCAGTTGAGGATGATAGTGCAACCAAATATTGGTAGAATTTTCAACACAATCTTCACTTCTTCAACTTCTTTAACTGTACATTCTAATGCTGAATGGAATGGCTTTTTCACAACTGCATTGTTTAGAAACTTGAGACTCTTCGATGGTTCATCCACAACATCTGTTGAATCTCTTCCTTCTTCATTCTGTTTAGCTTCTTTTCCATCAGGAGCTGGACTCATGGCTATACTCGCTATCGAGTTTCGTGAGCTCGGCCGAACGCAGCAACCAAACATTGCAGCTACTAAGACCTGATGATCAGTTAAAACACCAGAAGTTGGTTCAATTAACTTCATTTTTGTTAGGAATGACGACTCTCCACAATAGTATGATATTGTCCACTTTGAGCATAAGCTCTCATGGCTTTGCTTTGGGCTTCCCCAAAAGGCCTCATACCAATGAAGATAGTATTCCTTACTTATAAACCCATGATCTTCCACTAAATTAACCAATGTGGGACTCACACTCCCAATAATCCTGAAATGTTATGGTATAACTACCTTGCTAATTGTTGTGAGTGGACTTCCAGTAGGTATTTTGTTGCGGTAAAGAGGGGAGCCTGCAAAGAAGACAACCATGGACAAGAATATGCTGAGCATTGCAATTCCAAAGCCCCACTCCCACCCTTTGTTGTCTTCAACCCACACCACCAATGTGACTGCAATAAGCCCACCACATGACAGACAAAACACGAAGTAGTTGAAGAAAGTGGATCTCATTTTCCTGCCCTGTGGTGTACTATCATCAAATTGCTCCGCCCCATGCGACGGTAGCGACCCCTTTATGCCACCGACGCCCAACGCCACCAGATATAGCCCAGTAAACAACATTGCTGCTTTGCCACCGCTCGCTTCTTGGCACACCACGGCGGGGTTCGCTTGTTGATCACATGGAGGAGGCTTCAGCGATGGCATCTTTACTTGTATCAGCAAAATTGCCCACCCCTGGTCAAATGCTTGGCCTTAGACTTAGCTACTGATAAAAGAATTATGACTTTTACAAGATGAAAATGCACTATCACAAATGTGGACACACTTGGTGCCACGTGTTCGATTTCGCTCATCCTATTCGCTGCCACTTACCTACTAAATATTAATCAAACGGGCTTAAGTATCTCGAGACGCCTCTAAACCAACCAAAAAGGTTTATAAGAGGCAACAACATGTTAGACAAATACCGTAAATAGACACCTTCTGATTGGACGTTTCCGATTAAGGTAGAGGACCAATAACGTATGAAGAAAAAACACAAACACGACCAATAAGGTAAACAAGATTATGATTGTTTTGCATGACAATAAATATTAAGCATAAATCTTTGACTAAAATATTATCAGTTCAAATCTCTCCACGAGTGCATCAATTACCAATATTAGTGGTTCAACCTCTTTTACGCATGTCGTTGAAGTAAAAAACGATCGGTTTTTTCACTCGGGTTAGGGTAAAAAGAGTAAAAAAGTAAAAAAAAAAAAGGAAGTAAAAGAGAGAAAGGGAGAGAGGGATAATTACGAGTAATTGAATGGCAGCACTAATGAGGAAGATGAGATAAGAGGTGAAAAAGGCATCAGAAAGGAAGCCACCAAGGAGGGCAAGGAGAAAGGCAGTTCCCATGAAATTGGTGACATTGTTAGCCGATTTTGACATAGAAAAGTGCATGTAACGAGACAAATACATCACCAAATTGCTTGCATTTGCCGAAAACGCCAAATGCTCCAATATCTCCGCAACTACAAAAAAAAAACACACACACACAAAAACACCAAACATTCATCAAATCTTCTCCAAAACAGATCAAAACCCAATTCTTCAAACAACTTTGGTAATACCCAAATCAAAGGATGCTGCAATCATCCCCCCATGGCGGCCTCTCACAGCCGCCCTCTTCCGCCAGTCCACATACCCTTCCCATCTACGAATCTCAGCACTTTCCTGAACCCAACAAACAAAAACAACCCTTTAGAGAAAGGCATAACATACTCAAAAAAAGGCGATTGAAAAACAGAGACACCCACCATACTCTGTTTTGCGTTTGAATCTTGTCTGAATAGCAGAGCGGATAAATGGAGGGATATTTAAAGATGAAAGGAGAGAGAGAGGAAGCTAGAAGAAGATGAGAAATGACTTCCATTCCTCCAACCACTTCATGCTACCAACAAGAATATTTTAAAAATGTCAATTGGCTTGGAGGATTAAGTAAAGGGTGTTTAAGTAATTCCAACAAAAGGGTATTTTTGTATCGTTAGACGAACACGACTCTCCACAATGGTACAATATTGTCTATTTTGAGCATAAGCTCTCGTGGCTTTACTTTGGACTTATACAACAGACCTCATACCAATGTAGTTAGTATTTCTCACTTATAAACACATGATCATTCCCTAAATTAGCGACATGAGACTTTCATCATCCAACATGTAGAATTCTTATTGGGAATCTTTAATTTTGTGATATATTTTTTAAGATTCTTATTCAAATTCGTTCCCTTATAGAAGCAAAGAATTAATCCTTTGCTAAAGTATATATATATATATAATATATATTGGATTTTTTTTTCTAAATTTCCAAATTTGAAATTCAAACCCAAAAAAAAACTTTTTAATTGTAAAAATGGTTCATGCTCTTTCAATTTAATAAGGTCTCTAATTAAAATATCTATAAAATATATATATATATATATATATATATATATATATATATATATATAAGATAATATTATTTATTCTTGGACTACTTGTTATTAATATATTATATCATTAGTTGTCTTGTTATCGTTATTATTAATATTATAGATTTAAATATTAGGGTTGATTAATCTTTTTTATTTTAAAATAAAAATAAGTTATAAAATAATTGATTTTAGAGATATTTAAATTGCTTTCAAATAAGATATTTTATGATCTATTTCTACCCTATGGGCTTGGGCAATTAATTGAGCTCTTAAATTTGGGGAGATAAACTTGGACAAAACGCTGTCGTTGGGTTTAATTAATTTAGTTTATAATATTCATCGTTTCATTCAATTTAAGTTAAAATTAAGATAATTAATTTTATGGATTATTTATAATTTTTTAATAATTAATCTCAACCTTTATAACTATTAATTTTATATTTAGAATTGGGATAAAAAAAAATTATTTAATGAAAATAATCCAAAATTTTTCAACTTCAAAATCACTTTCTAATAGGTGTCGATTGAATCACCCGAAAATTAATTAATGAGAATAAATCCCTATCGATTAGGTCACTCCCAAAATTATTTAATGAGAATTATCGATTAGGAATACTCGAGGAAAGAGGGTGTCAACATCCTCACTAGCACTACTCAGCCACAGACACAGACACTAGCTAGGGAGATATTTCCACACCCTTATAAATATGCGTCTATTAGGGTTTTCACATGCTTACAAGGAATGCTTAGGGAAAGAGGGGGTCCAGCATCCTCGCTGGCGCAATCGCCGCTTAGGAAGACGTTTCCACACCCTTAGAAGAAATGTTTCATTATGCTCTCTAACCGATATGGTGTCTCACACACACATCTTTATAAGAAATGATTCATTACCCTCTCCAACTACATAGGACCTCACATAAATTTTCTAAGGTCAGAGGGTTCAAACTTTCATCCCCACAAATTTTTAATGGTTGAATTACTCACTCAGAGTTTGTTTTCAAGGTCAAGCTTCCTAGTTCGGTAGATAAAACTAGTCGATTTATAGAATGGTTCTTCCTTTCTTCTTCGTCGTTAAGATGTTTTAAGAGTATTTTAGTTCAACAAATATAGAAGATACCAATTTTTCGTTATCATAAAAGATAATAAGGACGTTAAACATTTAATGGAGCTCCAATCGATCAAGCAAGGAAAGGTGCGTAGCTGATTGCCAGAAGTTTCTTGACTTGAAAGGCATAAAACAGTACACGTCGAGGAGATTAAGGATAACAAAAGAAAGTAACCTTAATAAGGAAAACAAAGCACGAAGAACATTTAGGATAATATCATATGTTCCACCACTCTGTAATGTTGGTTCCATATTCTTCAGTTACCTCTCTAATCCTTTGAAATCCCATCTGAGATTCACCCTCTTCATGTGGCTCCAACCCCAAGAAAGTCGATAAATGGTGGTGCTTGTTTTGTTGTCTCCACCGTTACTGATGAAGATCCACCTCTTAGAACGTGAGATGTGGCCACTTGTGAGCCGCCTACGCCGTCGTTGGATGCTAACGCCGCCGTGTTATATGGCTGGTATTGGCGGTGGCTGCGTGGTTCCACAAATCCATGGCCTGTTCCTTCCCAAAATCTGCCCTTGGGATCTGCACACACCATCAAACCTTCAAACATTGGATAAGAAAAGACGTTTTGGAGGATCGTCAGAAGAGAGTTCCACATTGGAATTAAGGAAACGATCATGAGTTTATAAGTAAGGAATACATTTTCATTGGTACGAGACTTTTTGGGGAAGCCCAAAGCAAAATCACAAGAGTTTAAGCTCAAAGTGGACAATATCATACTATTACGGGGATTCGAAACCTTTTGGGGAAGCCTTCGAACAAAGCAAAACAATGAGAGTTTATGGTCAAAGTGGACAATATGATACTATTGTGGAGACCAGTGATTACTAACATAGTATTAGAGTCATGCCCTTGATTTAGTCATGTCAGTAGAATCCTCATGAGTCGAACAAAGAAATTGCTAGTCTCGAAGGTGTAGTCAAAGGTGACTTATGTGTTGAACTAAGGGTGTACTTTGTTCGATGGCTCTAGAGAAAGGAGTCGAGTCTCAATTAAGGAGAAGCTATTCGAGGACTACATAGACTTCAGGAGAGGCTCTAGGGAGGATTAATGGGAGGGAGTCCCACATCTCCATTGGTATGAGGTCTTACGGAAAAGTCCAATGCAAAGTTACGAGAGCTTATATTTAAAGTAGACAATATCATAACTTCAATCTAATCGACGAACAAACCTGGAAGAACATTAAGAGTTGAAAGCGGAGAACATGAGCTGAAGAAGGGTTGATTAAGCCTATGATGACTGTTCATTGATTCTCCTCCAGCAGTGGCCATTTGGGTTAAAAAGCCATAATCAACAGCACCAAAAGGAGAACGAGCTGTCGGGTGCCGGTTGTCTTGTTCTTTGGGAAGTACGAGGAAACTCAAATCTTCTTCCATTTTTCTATAAACAGATTGGCTCAGCTTCCTCCTTCTATATGAACGAGACTGCTCTCTATACTTCCTCGCCATTATGACATGCCAATGATTCTTTACAGCGTTATCCGTTCTTCCCGGAAAAAGCCTCGCAATCATCGCCCATTTGTTTCCATATATCCTATGAGCCTGCATTAGCCTCTCTTCTTCTTCCTCACTAAACACCCTTCTATTAATCCTCGGATCTAATTGGTTAAACCATCGCAGTCGACAGCTCTTCCCTGCATAACCCAAAACAGAGAAATTGAGTAACTATTCATTACAAGGGTATGGAAATTTACGTGAGTTTTGGAAATCTTACCGGATCTTCCCTCGAGCTTCTCGGCGATGAGGTTCCAGTTTTGGGGGCCATAAAGGGCTACAAGCTCTCTCAATTTGGTGTCCTCAGCAGGCCTCCAATGGCCTCTAGCACAGAGCCTAGACTGAGCCCCACTGGCTTTATTTAAGGGCTCGTTCATGTTTTCAACAAACCCATCACTGAAATCAGTCTCTGAGCTTCTAGTGATGGACTCACATGAAAATGGGAAGTTCCAAAAACCTCTCCCATTTTCAAGAACTTCAGAACTCTCTTGAGAGGAAGAAACAATGGCACGATTAAGATCAAGATTCAAACTTTCCTCAACCCCAACTCCAAAATCATCATGATCATCATGATCATCATCTAACATACCCATTTTAGTGGCTTTAGGACAAGAAAGTTTGCATCTTTTTCAGATTTATAGGCCAAAAACTTGAAATGATGATGAAAATGAAGATCAATAAGAAATGGGTTGGAAAGAAATGGAATATTGCAGTGTACGAAGAAGGGGAAACTTTAGAGGAGGGTAAACAGTAACAATAAGTGTTGTTTTCAAGCTGATTGAAGAGAAGACAAGAACATGAACATGCTGACGAACTTCAAGTTTGGATTTATTTGGCTTGATTTTGGTTTTTGATCTGTTGAATTCTTGATATTAAACTTGTAAAGGGAAACAAAAGTGAAATTTATAGGACAGTTTGTGTCAAACATGAAGGAGATATTAATGATATTAATGTGTACGGCTATATTTCTATTTATGAATGTCTGAAAAGTCAGTGGAGAAATCAAACCAAACAAATCTTATGCATCTTTCTTTGTCCAATCTGAATGCGTTCATAACTGCTAGGAATTTAATAAGAAATTGAAATGGAACTGTTCTACGCTATCATATCAACAAGATAGCAGATGAACTTAATGGGGTGGGGAAGGGGTTTCTCTTTTGAATGATTAAGATGTTTCTTAGAAACAAGAAAGCAAGGTTGTGTGTGTGTGTGTCTTGATTTTCATGGGGCGTTTGGCTCTGACTTTGATGGAGTGGACTACGATACGTTCAAGTTTGTGTCTATTTGGTCCACATATTTCGTAATATAATGAGTACGCAACTATGTCTATCTACTTCGATAACGTTGATTATTTGAGTATGCACATTTCTCGATGAACCTCATATTTATCTCATTCATTACATATCTCCCTGGCTCTCTTGTTCATGTCATTTAACTGATATGTAATACATTTCTATAATTATACGTGAGATTGAGAGAGGAATTGAGTATTCTTTGTAAGGGTGTGGAAACATCTCCTTAATAGACGCGTTTTAAAATTGTGAAGCTAATAGCGATATGTAACGGGCTAAAGCGAACAATATCTGCTAGTGGTAGACTTGAGCTGGTACAAATGGTATTAAAGCTAGATATTGGGCAGTGTGCTAGCAAGGACGCTAGGTGGTTGGAGAGGGGAACAAAACATTCCTTATAAGGGTGTAGAAACTTCTCCCTAATAGACGCTTTTTAAAACTGTGAGGCTGACAACGATACGTAACAGGCTAAGGTAAACAATACCTGCTAGCGGTGGACTTGGGCTGCTATAAATGGTATCAAAGCCAGACATTAGGCGGTATGTTAGCGAGGACACTGGGTCTCCTAAGGGAGTGGATTGTGAGATCTCACCTCGATGGAAGAGAGAAACGAAACATTTCTTATAAGGGTGTGAAAAACTTTCCCGAACATACGCATTTTAAAATTACGAGACTGCTAAGAAGTAGTTGGTGGTTTTAGTCTTGGGGGATGGCTGTCCCTGGTAGGCTATATTGGTTATGGTAGGCATTTCAGAAACCGACAAACACAGTTAGCTTTGAGTTTGACACCTTAGTTATTAGAATGCTGCCCTGCCTGCCTGCCTCCTACAGCTGAGAAACATTGTCTATCACACTCAAGATTGAAGTTGGAGAGGTTGTAGAGAATGTTTCAAACGTTCACACGACCTCGCATGCTTATACCAAAGATAAATTCTTTAAACATAATAGTTTCCGATACCATCGTAAATCTATCAACTTAAACGTGTTTGAATCCTAGTACCTCCAAGCGAGGAAGGGTGTTAAGATCAAGCTTTTGTCCTTTTTAATGATCTAATAGCAGATATTGTCCTTTTTAGGCTTCTTCCCAAAGTTTTTAAAACATGTTCGGCTAAGAAGAGGCTTCCACACCTTCATAAAATATGTTTCGTTCTTTTCTCCAACCGACGTGTGATCTCACAATTTGCCCTCTTTTGGGGCCCAGTGTATTCATTGGCACTCATTCCTCTGGGCCCAACGTTCTTGCTGGTACACTGCCCTGTGTCTACCCCCTTCGTGGCTCAGTGCTGGCCCGGCCAATCCCGCCGCACACCGCACATATGATGTACAAAGAAGGGAGGAGAAGTTAAAAAGGGGCCAAACTAGAAAACCAGTAAAAGAAAGGGAAAAAAAAAGTAGATATTTTGATGTTAAGGAATGTACCTGAAAATTACATGAATGGCTTCGGGCTTACATCTGCAACAGTATTGAAACAAACAAACTTGGAAGCATAAATTAGAGAGTGATCATCTTTCTTGTTCTCTCTTTATGATTATTATTTATCTCATTGGGAATCCCGAAATCAGAGGTTTCATTCAATTCATTATTTGGCATTGTTTGGCACAGTGTATCAGGAATGTACTATCAACTGTGACAATGGAGTGAACAGTAATGGTCAAGAAAGGGAGGTTTGAACAACAACTACTAACCAAGCAACACACTATCTCCATTAATGACATATCAAACTCTCTGACCCAAACATCTCACACTCATGCTTCTTCATCTGCCCTGCTTTCCTAAGCCATCTACCAATCTAATCTTGTAGCTCTGGATATCTATACTCCATTTGGCTTTATGCACACAACCAAAATCCCCTTTCAGGTACTTTTCAACTTTGCTTCTTTTAGGATCATAAAAGAACACCCCTTTTACTGTTCTTGCCTTCATGGTTTGGTTTTACTTGCTAACAAGCCAACCAAAACAAAAGAGGAAGAAGAAAGAGATTTCATGAGATTTTGAGTTAATGGTTGCAGTACCAAATAAAACACACCCTGCCCTTTTCTTTGGAAGTACTCCTTTTATTGACAGTGGGACTCCCAATGAGCTGGTATCACTGTGCTTACTTTGTAAACGTGTTTTTGAAGAGATCAATCACATTTACCATTTGGGAGATCACATATCGATTGGAGAAGATAACGAAGCACTCTTTATAAGAGTGTGTAAACTTCTCCCTAGTAGATGCGTTTTAAAATTGTAAAGCTGATGGCAATAGGTAACGGACCAAAGTGGACAATGTCTACTAATGGTGAGCTTGAACTGTTGCAAATGACATTAGAGCTAGACATCAGACATTGTGCTAGTGAGGACGATGAGCTCCCAAGAGGATGGATTGTGAGGTCTCACATCGATTGGAGAGGGAAACGAAACATTCCTCATAAGGGTGTAGAAATCTATCCCTAAAGTCGTGAGACTAACGATGATACGTAACGGACCAAAGAAGATAATATTTACTAGTGGTAAACATGGATTGTTACAAATGATATCAAATCCAATCAACGAACGGTGCGAGACATTGGTTCGAGTAGGGTTAGATCTTCTCCATGGTAGACACGTTTTGAAACTTCCAGGTAGAGCCCCGAAGAAAAAAGCCCAAAAAATACAATAGCTAGCTTGGGCTGTTACACAAGTAAGAAGGAGAAAAAATTAAAGGGATTTTCTTTTAAAGAAAAAAGTCAGACAAATGTGGGGTGGAGATTGGAGAATCAAACCCTTCAGTCTTACAGATGATAATAAAAGCTTCCTTCATTGAGCTATATTCAGCTTTAAAAAAGGGATTCTCTTAGTTTATGAAGGTTTCAATGAATATAACAAAAGAAAGCTGCCTGTTTGAACTGTATTATGGGATAATCACAGTAATTTGCATTCATCAATGAACATATTTAGTAAAAGTGACAATGATTTGTTTTCGTGTAGTGTGTGTAGTCAGACAAAGAACAGTAGGAAGAAGCAGCAAATGAAGGCAATGTTGACAAGTAAAACTGTGTGTAACAGTCTTGCTCAACGCCTAAATTTCCCCCCTTCGTTAACTTACTTCCTTTCTGGTCTGGTCTGGTCTGGTCTGGTCTGATCTGCACCAAAAACAACGAAAAAGGTCTTAAAATTTCTTTGGAGGTTAAGTTTTTGGCATTTGTTTCTTTCTTCTGCCAATCCCACGTGCGGCCTTTCTTGCCCTACAGAACTGAGCCTCTGACAGCTTCCTAATAGCAGAATTATTGTGACTTTTGACAGCTTACCTGAACAAGCAAACTTAGGATCCCCTTCTCACACACTTGTGCAAACACTCTGTCCTCTTCATTCTCTTCTCTCCCTTTCATCATGAACAACAAGACCCAAAACTATCAGCCAAATCTTATGGCTTTCCAGGTGGTGAAACTTTGGAATTTTCATCAACTTAGATCATACAAATAATGTCATCAAGTTATGACAGCAATTCAGACTGGGTTATGTCATAATGTAATGCTGACAGAAAAGCCTCATTTGTTTTGGCTTCTTCCTAGAAAGAAAGATGAGGAACCCCATCAACATGGCAGTGCCAATTAACCTTCTTCTACCCCAATTGGCCAGCAGAGGAGCAAAGGGTAGCTATGAGCCTGAAAATGAGTCTGTAATTAAAGAATTTGGTAAGGAAATGGCCCACAATATAAGTGAGATTTGGTTGGGTTTGCTCCCTTGGAAGGATCCGGAATGGAAACTAATGGTAGTGGCGAAGGGTACTCTTCAATGCAGAAAACAAACAAATAACAAATACCCAAGACCAAAATCACTTCCATTTCAACGCCTGATGTATAAACTAAGCTAATGATATCAAATGCACAATATAAGTTCTGCAGAACATTCGTTCTCCTGTGAATCAGATCTGTGTTAGAGACAAGCAGCCAGAACAGATCCATAATGTATGAGTACTGTGTAGAGACAGAATTAAATGAAGACCATGAATTTCAAATCAAAATTCATCCCATCCTCCGAGGGTGAATGATTAAAGAATGGGACAGGATCCCCTCTCTCTCTGTGTCTGAGAAAATTGATTGTAGGGAGAAAAAAAGGGTCCAGAGGGTGACGACTGCAGACCCCAATTTGCATTTGCTGTCCCGAGAAACAGAGAAAGAGATAGGCCCTCTCACAAACTGTACCCATCAAAATCTGCCATGTAATGGACAACGTACCCTGTAATCTGAACTGCGACATTGATGCATCTCTGCAACAAGAAACCGGGTTGCACGGCTCATGTTTCAACAACCAAATGAATCATCACGCATTATGAAATCTCTCATTATTTCTAACTTTGGTGGAACAATATCTTGTTCCATTTTCTCACTATCTTTCTTCCACTAGAAATAAAATTTCTTGTCCAACATTAATGAGCCAGAGATTGGCATTGCCTTACCATTTGATTTGGGGGTTCACCCGTCCCTTTCTTCCTTAAAGTTTGAGCCTTTAGCAAATCCAACGACATGTTCTTTCTGATGAATTTCAAACAGTGACCAAGGTATTAGAATATAAAAGTTGAGAGTTCTTGTAATGATAACAGGAAATTACATTTCAGATGTGATGATGTGATTTGCAATGGGGCCAACCTTGCAAGTCTCTCAACCAACCAACTACGGTAGTCAGGGACTGCATTGCATCAACAAACGGTGGTAATTGCGGACGTGTTGAGGCTTTGTATTTTGCGTATTCTCTGTTCAAACAGCAAACATTCTGACTTATGATCTCACTCAAGATGGGTACAATCTTGTAAATAACTCCAACCAAGTTAAATAGTGAAGGCCTGCATTAACAGATGAACATGGTGCAATGCCTGCTCCTGTCGATTGAGCTGTAAGATCATTTCAATCACAGTTCCTGCACGAAGGAAGGAAAAAGTTGACATAAACTAACACCAGCGATATTCATCCAGGATTTCATACAGCAGCACGTGTGTGTGGGACAGATGGGGATTCCAGTTCAAAAATAATAGAAACAATAATAGATATTTGGAGGCAATGCAAACTTTTTCTTCACCCCATCTACTCGACTATGACCATCTGATTAATTCCCACTCAAAATGAAACAATCCAAACTCACCGCTAACAAATATTATACTCTTTGGGCTTTCTCTTTCGAGTTTTTCCTAAAGGTTTTTGGTTTTTAAAACACGTCTACTAGAGAGAGGTTTCCACACCCTTATAAAGAATTTTTCGTTCCCCTCTCCAACCAATGTGGGATCTCACACAAAACATGTTGAACTTTGTTACAAAGCAAAATAAATAAATGAAAAACACAGAAGACCCCAAGGGGTATAAAGATCCATATATTTTCGTTGTTGCAAGTGAAGAATCGTCTACTAAATGAAAGGCCTATTATCAAATAAGTTGCATACAACCATGTGTACCACTTAATTAAACACAGGCATTGTAAATTGTATATACAAAATATCATTTTTATCTCAATACCAAGATGCCAGGACTACAAGTTTTAGCATTTGAAGAACCACAGGTCCTTGTGGTATGTAGAATCTAATCCATTTGGTGAAAACACTGCATACAGTGTCAATCCCACAACTAAAAAGATGTCCAAAAGAGTAATCGTTGAAAATAGGTTTCATCGAACATTTACGATAGGTAATCTTCACTGTCCCAAATGATACTTCTAAAATTATAAATTACTAGTACCAAGGGACATAGTTGTACAAACAAATCCTATTCGCGTAAGCTTAGACGTTCTAAGATTACAAATTCTTGAGATTCAAAGTCCTAGTTAAACATGGTGAGCTAGAGGGCATTCCATAGAAAGTTGGACAATCAATACAAAATGTACAGATGCTGGAGCATCAATCAAGATCTTGCATCATAAAAATATCGACATTCCAAACTTAGAAGTGCTTCGGTTGGTCTGTCTCTATCAAAGAATTAAGCGCCGGAGACTCGGCTAACAGAAGATCATAGATCATACTTCTTTTCTCAATTTCTTTTCCAAAAAATTAGAGGTTTTTAAAGTAATAGTACCTCGACACCCAGTTGAACCTCATACCTAACTTCTTTCTACTGGGACGGTTGGCCCCTCCCTTGGAAACGAGAAGGATAAGGGACTTGGTAGCCAATCTAAGACTTTGACGAACAAAATCGTCAAAGAAGTCCCTAATGCCAACTACCAATAAATGGATTGTGTGAATTATTACTGGCTGCAGCAACATGAAACATGCGCATAGCTTACTATACCACTTGAAAGTTAACTCCATAGCTACACTAGAATCAATTGATGGACTTGTTATCATCCATAATTCGTCGTAGTTGTCGACAGTAACAAGCCACTGGTTCTAAGTCATCATTGTTCAAGTCCAGCCAAACTCACTTCTATATTGCAGAGAGCCATAAGCAAGGTAATCAAGTGAAATACTTTCAATTTTAACAAAAGACTGAAGATTCTATAATTACTTTTCTAGAATGTACAGTGAAAATACACTAATATAGACGTATAGTTTCATAAATAATCACATCCGAAGAAACTATGAAACTAAAGGAAGCAAGTAACTCACTTCAACCATCTGCCGTCGACGACTGCAAACGCATTTCTAACAGCCTTGCAGTGAACTCCCCATCACTAACCTTCAGCATTTTCGACAAAGAAAGCGACAATCCATGCTCAACTAATAAACGATGGCGCGGTTTAATCTTTCTCTCCAAACTAAACGAAAAATATTGCGGAAACCTTCTCAATTCCGATAAATCACCCTTCATGTCTCCTAAGAAATAATCCACTTTAGGAACCAAATTGTTTTGAATGCTATAAGTCAACAACGCCGGAGACCTTAAGACCATATTAACCACATCCTTGTGCGATAAGCCCAAATTTTCTAGGTACTGAATCTTGGGTAGAAGCGTATGTTCAACGCTCGAGACTAGTAGCAATGTCGTCTGGGACGTGATAGCATTCAACCCAACGAAACCTAGGTCGCGCAAGAACTTCAACGCAGGTCGCAATTGAAGGTCCAAGTCGGAGACGAGAAGTCTAGGACATCGAACTATGGATTTCCGAATGTCGGGAAATGGAATTTGAACCTCATTAAGAAGGAAATCGAAGATGGGGTAAAGATCATAGTCCGGGTCTGAAGTGAGAAGCTGAGGGTACATGTCGAGGACGCGGCCGACTGCAGAGAGCTCGAGTCCCATGGAAGAGAGACAGACCTCAACGGACTTGACGGCGGAGAGAGTGGCGGAGCGAGAATCGGGATTTTCACGGAATGCTTTACGGAAATCGACATGAAGGTGATTCTCGAGGTAGAGTATCTTCTGCCGGAAAAGAAGGCCGGCGTCGGAATGGTCGGAGAATTGGGAATTGAGGGAAATGGTGAACCGAGGTTTTCTGAAATTAGGGTTTCTCAG
This sequence comes from Cucurbita pepo subsp. pepo, assembly GCF_002806865.2. Classification (NCBI taxonomy): domain Eukaryota; kingdom Viridiplantae; phylum Streptophyta; class Magnoliopsida; order Cucurbitales; family Cucurbitaceae; genus Cucurbita; species Cucurbita pepo. Next base: position 1,083,943 of record NC_036646.1, read on the forward strand.
AACCTTAAGAGATGGAGCTGAGGACCGAGGAAAGAGGAAGAGATTCCATGGAGGAAGATTTTGGACTCTGCTTATCATTTCAGACACCGCAGATTTCTTTCCTGTGGAGGAAGACGATGAAGAAGAGAAGTGGACCAGAATTTTTATTTTACTTAGAAGCTTATTTCTTCAAACTTGGATAATGTTTTATAAAATTACCGGAAAATAAATAAATTGGTAAATTATATCCTAAAATATATAAAGTATTTATTGGTTAATAAAATTTTAAATTACGGAGATTTGAAAATTAATTTTATTTGTTTTTTTTTTTTTTTAATTAGAAATCCAAATATGTTTGATAACTATTTACAATTCTTGTTTATTGAAAAAAATTCATTTATTTGATAAATTATATAATATATATATATATATATATATATATATAATCTCCCTAGTCTCGACAAATTTTGCATATCTTCAACGATTGTTGATCCATTACTAAAGTCAATGAAGAGATTATTTTGATGATCATTCTGACCTAATGTAATTTTCAATAGTACAACATATTATTGATATATATGTTTCATGTGTTGGAGAGGGGGAACGAAGCATTCGGGGTGTAGAAACCTCTACTAAGTAGGTGCGTTTTAAAATCGTGAGGCTGACAGTGATTTGTAATGGGCAAAAGCAGACAATATCTGTCAGTTGTGGGCTTGAGTTGTTCACATTTGAGGGGTGTTGTGAGAACGTTGGGCTCCTAAGAGGGTGGATTGTAAGATCCCAGGTTGGTTGAAGTGGTAACGAAACATTTCTTAATACCACATTGGTACATTGGTTACAGAGGGCAACCAAGTATTCCCTATTCCCACATTGGTTGGAGAGAGAAAAAGTACGGTGGACTTAGCTCCAATCAATATTTCGAAAATTAGGTGGGAGAGGGTGAGGGAGAAGATCGAGAGGTTGGTACATAGCCTGCTTAAAAAATGAATTTTCTCTGTTTTTTTTTTACCAAACCCTAGTTAACCGAGTGTTGGTCAACCCTAATTTTTAACCACTACAGTTAATTCAATTAGTTCGAACTATCATGACCAACTTAGATCGAACGGTATAAGATAAAAATTAGAAATTGGATGCAACTATTAAAAATAAAAATACAATTTAGTGAAAGAATTAGAGGTTTATATAATTCACCCAAAGTGTTTAATTGAATAATGTTAAAACTAAAGTTTATTGCCTCAACGGTAAATGTGTATGCCGTTAAAATAAAATGAATTGGTAACCGTACAGAATTTAGTGGTTAAAAACGGGTGGTAATTTTCCACCGCAAATTATTATGAACATGTGGTTAATACCTTCTTGCTCATCGCATCTCGTAAACAGAACCCCATCAATTTTGTAACAGAACGGAAAAGAGATACAACAAACCCTATCTCCATCGGAAGAAGATCGCGGGGGGGTTTTGGTACAATGCAATTGGAAATTCGTGGTGGAAACGAAAAGCCGATTCCAAAGGGATGTTTATTGCAGAGTGAGAAGAGGAAGAGAAGGATGATGGTTTGTGAAGAATGGGAAGAGTAAAGCTCAAGATCAAGAGGCTGGACAATACAAATGGCCGCCAAGCAACTTTCGCCAAAAGAAAGCACGGTATCATCAAGAAAGCTAATGAGTTATCCATCTTATGCGATATTGATATTATTCTTCTCATGTTTTCGCCGACTGGAAAACCTTCTCTCTGCTCTGGAAAGCGCAGGTATGCTTTTCCGTTTTAAGAAATTTCATTTTCTTTTCAAGTAAATCTGGATCATGAATAATGTATTTGCATTACCGTAATGAGATTAACGTAGTGCTGGATCATGAATGAGTAGAATGGTTGAGATTAACTTAGTGCTGGATCGTGAATGAGTAGAATGGTTGAGATTAACTTAGCATTGCATCGTGAATGAGTAGAATGGTTGAGATTAACTTAGCATTGCATCGTGAATGAGTAGAGAATGGTTGAGATTAACTTAGCATTGCATCGTGAATGAGTAGAGAATGGTTGAGATTAACTTAGCATTGCATCGTGAATGAGTAGAGAATGGTTGAGATTAACTTAGCATTGCATCGTGAATGAGTAGAGAATGGTTGAGATTAACTTAGCATTGCATCGTGAATGAGTAGAGAATGGTTGAGATTAACTTAGCATTGGATCGTGAATGAGTAGAGAATGGTTGAGATTAACTTAGCATTGGATCGTGAATGAGTAGAGAATGGTTGAGATTAACTTAGCATTGGATCGTGAATGAGTAGAGAATGGTTGAGATTAACTTAGCATTGGATCGTGAATGAGTAGAGAATGGTTGAGATTAACTTAGCATTGGATCGTGAATGAGTAGAGAATGGTTGAGATTAACTTAGCATTGGATCGTGAATGAGTAGAGAATGGTTGAGATTAACTTAGCATTGGATCGTGAATGAGTAGAGAATGGTTGAGATTAACTTAGCATTGGATCGTGAATGAGTAGAGAATGGTTGAGATTAACTTAGCATTGGATCGTGAATGAGTAGAGAATGGTTGAGATTAACTTAGCATTGGATCGTGAATGAGTAGAGAATGGTTGAGATTAACTTAGCATTGGATCGTGAATGAGGAGAATGATTGAGATTAACTTAGTGAATGAGAGAATGGTTGTAATTGGTTGTTCTTCAATACATTCATAATTTGAATTCTTCTCTTTTTCCCTTCTTGTTTTTGCAGCATTGAAGAAGTGATCGCTAAGTTTGCTCAACAAACTCCCCAGGAAAGAGCCAAAAGGTAGGATCGAAACCTTGTAGTTTGTACCATAATTTAGACTGCACATTTCTTCAACCATGGTTTATCTTTTTCAATATCTTTTATAAATATATAAATAAATTATATTTATTAATTTCAATATAAAATATAAAATACTTGGATATTCAAATTCTAGTTAACAAAAATATAAATAATAACTCTAACTCAATTTCGAGCTATTCTTATTGATTTGAAATCATAATATTAACATTGACATCAATATATTATTGACCAAAAGTTCGGGGTTCAACCAAAAAGAGTTCTTAAAAAAATTAATGGATTTTGTAAATTTTATTTTATTTTCAATTGTGTGTTAATATGAAATGCCTCATGTATTGATTTCTAAATGTTTAAAGAAATTAAGTTAGTGAAAAAAAAAACAAAAAGTGTTGAAAACAAATTATTTGAGAAAAATAAAGTTATATTTTGTGTTCAGTATTTTCGATTTTATGTTCAGTAACACATTTTTTTGAAATTAAATTCCAACTTAAACCATATAATTGGTCTAAAGGGTGTCAGATAATATAGTAATAAACCATAAAATATTTTTTATTACCAACTAGTTAATTTATGAACAGTTTTGTACTAGAAGGTATATATTTAAATTTTATGCATTTAAATTTAACAAAAATAAAATGATTTTGTTACATCATGTTTATCAAAGTTTTTATTTTTTTTCTTACAGGCATTTTAAAATTTAAAATTTAGAATTTATTACATGAAAATGTTTTTAAAATTGGATCCAAAAACAATTTTTAAGCTATCAAAGGGATATGGATTCAATGGATATAAAAATATTAAATATAATCATAATTATTATCTAAAAACTTATATATGTGATTGAAGTTTATATGAGCGTAGCTCTATCGTTTCCTTCCACTCGGCATTCAAACAAGGAAAATATACAATTTAACCTCGATCCCTTTTGAAGAACACTTTTTTATACGATTTGAAAATAGTTTTGAATCACTTAAATAGTGATAATAGTCGAGTAATTTACCTGAGCATCAAATATACAACTTTTGATAGGATTCATAATTGGCCACTGACATGTGTTCTCTCTGATTGGATCAGGAAATTGGAAAGCCTTGAAGTAAGTAATTTCACAATCCATTTCACTTGATTCTTTCCCCCTTTTACAGAAATCAAAATTCCAATACATACTTATCTCCATTATGCGTTTCGTCAATTTCTTTTGAATCTTCTAGGCACTGCGGAAGACTTTTAAGAAATTGGACCACGATGTCAACATACAAGATTTCCTTGGGACAAGGTACAATACACTCTGTTTAGCCTCATGGAGTTCATAATTGCGCAACAATCTTTTGATATATTTTCGTTTGTTTTTCGTTTTGTTTCAGTAGCCAAACGATTGAGGTACACACACCTTTGGACTAGCTTTATTGGTATGTACGATTTGTTTAGAACTCGTTGTTGATGATCAATAATGGCAGGATTTGGCTGGCCAAGCAAAGTTCTTACGGACTCAACTTTCTGAAGTACATCAGAGATTAAGGTCAATGGCCGCAAATGTTTTGAATCTAGTTTGTTAAGTCAACTTTTTGCTGTTCCCAAATTTTGTATTTTCTTGTTTATTCTCTGCAGCTTTTGGGGTAATCCTGAAAAGATCAACAACGTCGATCATTTGGCCCAAATGGAGGATTCGTTGAGAGAATCGCTTAATCAAGTTCGAGCGCACAAGGTATCAATCACTTCATTTCTGTTGTGGTTGGTGTTGGAGAACAATCCTTCGAATCATAGCAATTTAATTTTCATTCCTGTTTTCGTTCTTGTATGCTCGAATCTTATACGATAGAAAATAAAAAACAAGGATTTGGGATTTTAGACTTCTAATAAAAATTTCATTTATTTTGGCAGGAAAATCTACAGAAGCACCCTCCAGTGCCACTCGAGTTCGCTAATCAGGTGAAGAACGCCTCGACTAGCTCGGATATTATCAAGAGTATATATAAAAGTCCTAACCGATCAGCTCAAGTTTGTGGGTTTTTAGTAATGATGGTATTAAATTAGAAAGGAAGTCGTGCTTAAGTTTCTTCCTGACCCCATTAGTATTGTGGTCGCTTATGGCTTTTCGTTCTAAGCTACACACATGCAAGCGAGGTGGGAGAGCATTTGGAATATAATAAAAGTTCTGACCTGTCAACTAATATCTCTTTTTAGTTCGGTGTAGTTTTTCTCTACTTCAAAGATTTTGTAAAATTACTTTGATTGCAGATGCAGGATGGAATGCATCTTCCTTTCGATATGAGTGTTGAGCAACAGCTTCAACAACTCCAACACTACTCTTGGATTCCCAGTGATGCTCAAAATATAGTGTTACATGATGATCCCAACTTCGCTCCCCATAGGTAAGAATGAACTCAACTATGTGTAACTTTGTGATTAGACTAAAAGCAGTGCAAGGAAGCGGAAGAAACTAGATAATTGTTTATAGTACTGTATGAATGAGCTTGTAACGTGATAATATTACAGAAAACTACTATTGAACATATTATCTTTTCTCTCTTAGGGATGTGGAGTGCTCTGCAAGTTCCTCTTTTGCTAGTTACCCTGGTTATTTCGGCACGGGTAGAAGTCCCGAGATTTCGAACTCTGGACACGAGAATGGCGTCCTCCCTGAACTAACCAGAACAGAACCTCTAAGGCCCCAGCTAGGAGGGCAAAATTCCTACATGTCTTATAATGTCAACTTTTTTAATGACCCGAGATTTCAACCAGCAGCAGAGATGAAACTACCAGTAAATCCTGTAGATTATCGTGTTAATGGGAACTACGACACCGCCCAACTCAATTGGGCTTCTTCTTCTGGCCCTTGTGCTGTTTCATTGCTAGACGATCACTTATTTCCATAAGTAAGCTTGCCCTTTTAAACTGCTTTTATCATCAGCACAATGTTTTTGAAGACGATTTTTTGTTTAGAGCATTTAAAAACTAACACTTCCTTTCATTCAATCTCTTAATGCGTCAAATTTCTCTTTCTTAGCCGATTCACATATTTTGGAAAATCAAGGCTTTGTGTGTACTGTTACAGAATCATCCTTGAAAACTTGTCTGATGTATGATAGGAATCAAAAGTTTGTTCTGCTTTCTTAGTGAATGAGTGAAGGATATGAACTTTGTGGAAAGCTAGTGAGTGTTTCATTTCTTCCAGCAACTGACTGAAACTTATGAATTACATACAGTTATAGCAATGGTGGAAAAGTTGATTGTGGAGGTGTCATAGAATACAGCAAGAAGAAGCCTATAGCCTAATATACACACAATTTCAGAACTATAACCCTCTCGAGGCTGTCACCAGGCGGGCGAAGGAGGAGGCTCGGTGCTTACTCTCTCCATGAAATGATGTTTCAAGGAGTTGTTTGTTGCTTTATCCTTGTCTATCTTTTTGGCAGCTAAGGTACTGTCTTTCATTTGCTCCCGCTGACATGGAGCTGTAAATAAACATAGCAACATCATAGCATACAAGTTATAGTTAAATGTCTTCTTCAGCTCTCCAGTTAGCTGAAACAAATCCAAAATGTTTTGTAACTTATCCGTCCTATGTGATGAAGCCCATCAATAAGCAAAACATTTTTTGATTTCGTTTCTTTTATTGAATTACCACACTATCTTTGCATACCAAGTTTCTTTGGAGGATTGTTGTACTCTAATGCCACAACTAAAATACTTTGACACCCAATTGTTATAGCGGAAGTGAAAGCAAGATCAATCGCACTCACCCACCGTTTGGAGAGAAGAAATTCACATTGAGGGGGTAGCCAGGTAGCCAATCACTATAACCAAAGTGTTTACAATTGTATCTCTCACGCTACAAAGTATCTCTTATAATGACTCCACGTCTCAAACCAAAAACAATGCTAGATACTAAATAAATGAAAATTATGAACCAAAATAAATGACAATATATGCATAGAGACACTTGAAACTTACAACAATGATATCACTCCCGAAGTTATACAAGTTCTATTACACGAAAAGGTCGAAGGCTATGATACCAAACAATTGGCTTGAGTTTAGAGACATTCATAGCAATAGACAAGGTGACTTGAAATTTTATTTTGGGGCAGTTGTGAAGAAAGAATAACAGAGGAAGGCAGACTGAATGCATTAATACAAATAAGCAGAGTAACAGAACTTTCATTACTTGAGGAAACTGAAAATTTACACTTTCAGCAACCAATAATACAATAAAACACAAGTAGCCCAGCACAAAGCTGGTTAATGATTACAATGAACTCACAATGGTTACAACTAAGATGCAGGCGGGTGGTTAAAGCCCACCTCTGCCAACTTTTGCTTTATTATAGCAAAAGTCAGGGTAAAAAATCACAATAAGTTGCCAGTTGAGCACCCATTCAATGCTGCAATTTGAAGACTCCAGGTCGGTTGAAGAGAGGAACAAAGCATTCCTTATAAGGGTGTGGAAACCTCTTATAACCGTGAGACTGACGGCAATACGTAACAGGTCAAAGCGGACAATATCTACCAGCGATGAGCTGAACTATTACAAATCAAAATGATAAAAAAGAGCCTCCCAAAACAAGCCCTTTCCTCATTTTTTGACTCAAGCACTCCTATATATCTACTACTCAGTATACTTTTAAGGTAAACTAAAAGAAGAAAGAATAAGAAAAGTCATAAGCTTATTTTATCTAGAGAAGGTAATGAATTAGAATTGAGCACCACTGTAAGTCTGTCCAAAGGACCAGCGGGCTGGGACAACGTTGTTGGAAATGACTGTCCGACCGTCGCTGGTGGTGACCTTGAAGGACAGGCTTTGGCCATTCAGGTAGCTGTTGCTCTGCCAGTTCTGTCCCCAATTCCTTGACATTGCTTGCCAACCAGTTCTTGAACCTTTGATGGAAACTGCATGAACATCACCAGCACCACCCACGTTTGTGATGAGCACCAAGTTGAAGTAGGAATGGCCATTGATGGTGAACCTTATCCCTCCCCTTCTCCTGCAGGGTACCCTACAAAAACAAACAAACCCCACCAAACCTGTTAAGTTAAATGTGAGAGAGAACAGAACACCCTTTATAAAGGGTATGAAAACTTCGGGAACTCTTTCCCGCCGACGAGTTTTAAAAATTTAGAAGAAAAATTCGAAAGGAAAAGCTCAAAGAAAGCAATTTTATTAGCGGTGAGTTTGAGTTGTTACAAATGGTATCAGACACAAGAAGGTTTGTTTGTTTCTGTAGGGTACCCTGCAAGAGAACATAACACCCTTTATAAAGGGTATGAAAACTTCGGGAACTCTTTCCCGTAGACGAGTTTTAAAAATTTAGAGGAAAAATTCGAAAGGGGAAGCCCAAAGAAAACAACATTTGTTAGCGATGAGCTTGAGTTGTTAAAAATGGTATCAGAACTAGACATCAGAAGATGTGTCAGCGAGGAGACTGATCCTTGAAGATTGTGTGGGAGTCCCTAAAGGGGGATTTGGTGGGGGTCCCACATCGATTGGAGGAAGGAACGAAATCCAACTAGAACCTGGGCCTCAAAGGGGGTGGGATTGTGAGGATTGTGAAATCCCACGTTTAGAGAAGAACGAGACATTCTTTATGAGAGATGTGGAACTAACGTAAGCTTTTTAAAAACTTTGAGTAAAAGCCCAAAGAGGACACTTTCGGATAGAAGTGGGCTTCGGTCGTTACAAAATACCTCGGTAAAACACACCCCCTGCACTTTAAAACTCTGTTTTCATGGCTTACCTTCTGTAGGCAACCTGCACAATTCCTGCTTTGTACTGAGCAATGTGTTGGTAGACAGGCTGAGAGAGATCAAAGTGCTGCAATGGAGGATTGCACCACCCTCCAGCGTTGTTGGGGAGGGCACTATTTGGAGGGCAGAAATTGGTGGCTGTGACCACAATGGAGCCTGGTAGGCACCATTTACGGCCACTGGTGCACCTAATCTCATAGCAAGAACCACAGCTCAACCCATTATTGAACAGAGCCGTACTCAAAGCAGCAGTATTTGTTCCATAGCCTTGACTGTACAAGTTGCCATACCCACAAGCCCCACCTGCACAAAATTTCAGCCATGTTTCACAGTGCCCGCCAACTGTTTGTAAAAAGTCCTCAGAGAACTAACTATTAAGTAATGGCTGTTTTGGAGCATACCCATTGTCCCAGAAGCATCACTCCCACCATAGAAGGTAGCTTGAGCGCCCCTCCACCCTCCACCTGCATAGGCATCAGCAGATGAAACTATGGCATAGAAGCCTGCCAAAAACAAAAGAACAGAACCCATTCCTGCAAAACAGAGTTCAAATTTCATTCAGCAAATCTTCTACTTCAGTTATTTCCCATTTTCAAACGAACATTATTGCCCATGTTCACTACAAAGAGAGAGAGAGAAGGCAAGATGATTACCAGAAGAAATAATGTAAGGCAGATGAGTGAGCAAAATGGGAGAGTTTTGAAGGCAATATATAGCAATTTTGAGGGACATTGGGGCCTAAAACCACTGGGGTTCAAAAAGGAGACTTGAAAAAGAAGAAGAAAAAATAAAAAGAGGTTGTTTTTGTAAGCACTAAAGGGTGGTTTGAGGGACCAAAACGTGTGGTTTTGGAGGCTTTGGTAGTGAGATATCCAAGTGGGGCAAGGCGGTTGCTGCTCTTTTGGCTAATGAATTTTCCATAGCCATGTGCAACTAAGCATCACCTCCCCCCCTCTTTTTGGCCTTTGCCGCTATCTCCCTTTCTTTTCGTTGTTTATTTCTTCAATATGTCTGCTTCACACATTTCTATATTATGATTCTATGTCTCTTCCATGTCAATCTTTTTGTGTATTAAAGGAGAATAATTTCCGTCCCGTTCTACTTTACAACTCGTTCCATCGTTTGCAGCTTGATGTATCATTTGTAGTTTCTAGTTTGATTCAACCCTACAACTCGTTGCATCGTTCGTAGTTTGCAGTTTGGTTCAACCCTACAACTCGTTTCATCGTTCATAGTTTGCAATTTGATTCAACCCTACAACTCGTTCCACCATTTATACTTTACAGTTCGATTAAACCCTACAACTTGTTGCATCATTTGTAGTTTACAGTTTGATTCAACCTTACAACTCTTCCACCATTTATACTTTACAGTTCGATTAAACCCTACAACTCGTTCCGCTGTTTATAGTTTGCAGTTCGATTCTACCCTACAACTCGTTGCATCATTTGACTTTGCAGTTCGACTCAATCCTACAACTTGTTGCATCATTTGTAATTTGCAATTTGATTCAACCCTACAACTCATTCTGCTGTTTGTAGTTTGAATTTCGATTTAACTCTACAACTCAATCTCAAGAGCTTATTAAAAGACGCAATGACGGATGAACTTATAAAATTCCATAAAAAATAATCAAATGATGCATTAAATATTTAAAAAAATAAAAAATTGTTAAAGAAAGGAGCCCACATACAGTTGAAGTATATTCTATGGTTATAAAAATAAAAATAAAATAAAATAAATAAAAAGATATATTTGGATAGCACATGGCTGATGACATATTTTAGCTGTNTTGGATAGCACATGGCTGATGACATATTTTAGCTGTCTTCTACCAACCTTCAAATTTCCAACTAATGAACTTCCACCAAATAATTTCCCTTTCATAAACTTTATTTTGTGGGGTTTTTTTTCTCTCTTTTATCCATTAATATAATCCCGACCCATCTCAAAGATTTGAAACAAGATTTATAATCCCGATTTGACACCTAATGACCTCTGCACCTCTCGATTCATTTATATACCTTTCATTTACTCGGGTGTCACAAAGGTTTATCAAACTTTGAAACGAGTATAAATAAACGACAGAAGAAGATTGAAATATGAAATAGCATGTTCGTTAAAGTTCTACGTCGTTTGACTTGTCGACCTGTTCTCAAGAATTTATGGGCTGACGAGCCTCCACGATAAAGGGTGGACACTACTAACCAAACCAAGCTTGTTCAATTCGTTCACGTTATTCAACGTCTAATGTAGTTAGGAGGATTTAAGAAGAAGTTAATGATGATTAATGTTAAATGAAGGATTCTTCACTAATCTCAGCCTTAATCCAACAGACATTATTTTTTTGGGACATAATTTGACCTTTAATTCTTAATTTCCTCAAATACGTACAAAATTGAAGCCAGTCAACTCCACGTGGCTGGTCAAACTTTTAATTGTTTCTTCTTAAAAAACTTCAATATTTTGGTTATTGACTGTTCCACACCTGTCTATCTAAAATAATTGTTTTTCCCAAATAATTTCAAAAATAAAAAAATATAATTTTGAAATGTTATTGTTATAATTTATTTATTTATTTCTCTCTATACAAAATATTTTATTAATTGAAACTTTATAATATGGTTATAATTTATTGGACGACATAAATACATTAAATTTTATAAAAATATCTCGATTAATTAAAGTTTTGGAAGCTTATATATAGTCTACGTAACTTATTAGGTTATAGACTATATAATAGGCTTGACTTCGTATTCGTGAAATTTAAATTTTATGCATTATACCCAATTTATTAATTTTCTTAAAATTTAAATTTTTACGTGTCATTATAGAGCTACAATTATTTCAAAATTTAAACCCGACATAAATTCTTACTAAAATGATGCAAATCTTGGTAAGTTTTTAAAAACATCGCCAATAATTCAATTTTATAAAATAAATTTCATTGGTCCACACTATTTATGCCTAAAAAGAGAGAATTTATGGAGCATAGAAATTTAAATCGTCTATAACTAGCTATAACGAGTCATCGTGAACGTTTGAAACGTTTCATCTTATATAACTTGCTCGATGTATTTAGAAATATGATCATGATCGTTTAAAAATGTGTGATAGAAGGGAGATATAACTTTGGACGATGACACGACCTATATGTGTAATTTGAGATCTATGATGTTCAAGTCAATAATTGAGCCCGATGGTAGGTATCGAGAACGAGAAATAAGTGTTTTGGACGTACTTTTGTATCTACTTGTCGTACTATAGGATAGTTTATAAAACATCGTCATAGATTATGAGACATTAAGTATGATAAACATTATAATGTTAAACTATTACTTGATCGAGTGATTATGAGCAAAGATCAAATTTTAGCATTCTCAACTGTCGACCGGCCCGTATGGAACAATAATTATGTCGTTAACTGATCCTCGTGGGGTTATGATCATGACTTACCCTATGGGAGTTTACCATGTGGACTTTAAGCTTAATCGATACTCGTGGCAGTTGGCTTCTCAAAGTCTATCGACGTTTTTTAAATTCGTTTCTCGATCTGTAAGCTTTTATTCTCGGTGGCTTTCGACCCGGTCGATAATTTCACACATACAGTTACAAATGGTTAGTCTGAAATGTGTAAATTTTTATTAAATGAGTTATAGCCTTGTAGTGTAAGGTTTTCTTTATAATAATATAAATATATTTATATATAAAATAATAATAACTTTATGGTACCGACAAATGTGGTCCCCGGGTGTTCTTAGGACAATCCAAACGGCTTTTCATTTAAATAATTAATTATATATTATAGTTCTTAACAAATTTATCTTTTTAGAAATAAGAAAAAAAAAGATTAATTTATAATGTAATTATTCATACTTTCATATATGAAAATTGTCAATTCATAATTTTAATATTTTCTAAAATGTTAAATTAATGAAATATTACGAAGAAAATCGAAATATAAAAATTATATTCTCTTCTTCTCTTACTTTTCTCTATGAATGAAAAAAAAATATATATAATTTTATATAAAAAAGTGAAAATATATATTTTTTATAATTATTTTTTCAGTTTCTATTTTCGAATTATATTACATCGATTTTATTTTATTTAATTTTAAACAAAATTTTTTTAATAATTTTAAAATTCAAGAATATAATAAAAAAATTTAAAGTTTAAGAGTATTAAAATCTAAAAAAATGAAAAATCGACAAGTCGTTACTAAAATACTTAATTTTTTTTAATTAAAATAAAAAATAATTAGCAAAAAGAAAAGAATTAATTCGAAGAAAAAATGATTAAAAAAATGAGAATCATTAGAGGCGATTAAAAATGAGTAAGCCTATGACCCAAAATATATAAAAATAAAATTTTGTAAAATAAAAAATAATAATAATAAAAGAAAATAAAAGGGAATGCTTTACAGCACATCAAGTTTGTCAAATTCTTTGGTATTTATATAGCAAAAGGCAAATTAAAAGTAAATAAATAAATAAATAAAAGTCCATGATGAATGTGATGCTGTAAGGCACTCACCCAAAAATGCTTATCCATTCATTTTCAAATAGACCCTTTTTTTTCAAACCCTAAAATTTTAATTCATGAAAAGTAAGGCCAATCCCGTGATCGGATAGGCTCGATTCAAAATAGGTTAAATTGTAAGTTTAGTTCTAAATTTTAGAGTTTGGGTAAGGGATAGATTTTTTAGTTGTTAATTTTGTAGGTACGTTATACATGTCTAATTGGTATAACGACCCATGTTCAAGATTTTGACACTTTGACTCTCACATTCTCTTGAGATATTGTGAGATTCCACGTCGATTTGAGAGGGAAACAAAACATTTCTTACAAGTATGTGGAAACCTCTCTCCAGTAGATACGTTTTAAAATCGTGAGGTTGATGATACTACAGAAAATATCGGCTAACAGTGGACTTGAACGGTTACAAATGATATCTAGGTCAAACACTAGACAGTGTGCCAGCAAGAACACGTTCTAAACCCGTGAAATCGAGGACCAAAGTAGATAAACTTTTGAGTGATTAATCGATAATATTTGGGATAAGAGATTGGATTGAGAGAGGTTGAATGGAGAGGAGAGGGGCAACCCACATGCTCGTGTACCTTCTTTTCGTGCTTTTGCTGGATCCCAGTATATAATCTTTTCACTTTCTCATAATTACTCTCAAATTCCCTTATAAACTCATTTTTCTTCCTTCTATTCAAAGTGATAGTTCGAAAGAGTAAGAACAACGAGGATGATCAAAATTTCAATTTAGAAAGAAGAAGACTGACTAGTCAACCAAAGCGGAGGACCTCCTTGATATGAAGATCCCGTTTGGCCAATTATAAGAGTACTAAATGCGTGCTAGTGCGCTAAGAAAGAAGGAGGAGCAAAATCACTATTGTCTCATTCCAAAATCACTCTCAAACAGTTTATCACATTGATGGATGTCATTTTCTTAATTTATGTAATCATCATCACCTTCCTCCTTAGTCGATACGGGACCCTTCGTCACATTCCTAGACGCTTGAAAATAGTTTAGGCAATCTTTGAGTGAATTATATCTTCTTTATGTTGGTAGGTTTGTGTGACAGCCTAAGTCTACCACTAGCAAATATTGTCCGCTTTAGTTCGTTGCGTATCATTGTTAGCTTCACGATTTTTATACCACATATAGTAGGGAGAGATTCCCACACCCCATAAGAAATGTTTAATTTCTCTCTCCAACCGACGTGGAATCTCACAATCTATCTTTCTCTAATCCCATTGAGCTGACAGACATAAAAAATTGTTTAAATCCCAACGGAGCTTTCAAAAGTTCATGTGTCGTATCTGAAAAAATATGAGCTAGAAAAGCATGATAATAACCTTTGTAAATCCTTAAGCCTCGAATAGTCAAATCATTCAAGACTTTAGTTTATAGGTATTAGGGTTTGCAAACTTTTATGGCCATGTTCTTCAGTATCTGCTGGTATCTCAATCACAAAAAAAAAAAAAAAAAAAAAAAAAAAAAAAAAAAAAAAAAAAAAAAAAAAAAAAAAAAAAAAAAAA